>NW_028281056.1:1330000-1538750 GCF_059751285.1 Brachycentrus maculatus | reverse complement strand
ACAACGCCTGCTTTTCTCAGAGTCATGTCATCTTTAGCCATTCCTTTGATAAGTAGTTTCTGGGCATTTTGCACAACACCAATGATCCCTTCTAAGTGTATTTTCAACTCTTTGATCGTTTTATCCCAACCGAATGTAATGTCGTATTTGTTTTTGTTAAAAATAATTTTGAATTCTACTTTTTCTTCCGCGTCTGCTTCCTTCGCTTCTGTCATGGGATCATCTGTATCGCTGTCTTTGTGTAATTTGTTGGGTATTTGTTTCCCATTTTCACATTCGGAAAAGTTATCTACGGATTTAACTGGTTTATCGGCGACTGGCGTAGAATTCGGATCACAATTCTCGGAGGAATCTCCTTTGTCAGACTCTGAAAAGTGAGTAAATGGACAATAATCAATCAACGGATGAAAAATAATATTTATTTCAATAGGAGAAAATATTTTTAGCAATGCACGTGTAGACGTTAATGCATTTAATTTACGTACCAACGCAATCCATTTCGTAACGAAATTGCAACGAGAAGGATGACAATAATATTTACGTCAATTTTTCATGTGTCAGTTGTTTAAACCAGAGACAGCTACCAAGTACAATTTTTTTTTAAACAGCTCCTTTTTTCTATGGTTTGTAAGTTTATGGTTGATTTTTTTTGTTTGATTTCAGGTAAGTACCCACGCAAACATACTTTTTTAGTTTATTATTTATGTAGTGTCAGTCTGAAATTTTTTAATTACCATAGCAACCATTGAAATACAAAAGCCCGGCATTTTTGTGTGGTACAAAATGTTTTTTTTTACTGCTTACATATAATTTACTAGTCTGTGCTGCTCAGCTTCTTATCGTGAGGCACATTAATGTATAATTTTATTTCTGAAATTTAATATTTTACTACCCAGAATGTCTAAAAATTTCGATTTCGATTTAGATGATCCTTTGGGAGACTTACTAAGTGATAATAGTAATGATAGTTTTTACAATGACAATAAGGGAAAATCATCAAGTAAGAATCAACTATCACGAAATGCTAGTTTGGATAAAAAGAAGAGCAATCTCTTTGGATTGGACAGTGATCAGTCGCAAGTTAAAGAAGCAACTAACAAATCGGGCGAAGATTGGTTGGGCCTTGCTGATACTCCGAAAGAAAGCAAAATTAATATTATAGAAAGGCCATCGACTTCTTCCGGTGCCAAAGATAGCTCAAATAAAAAAGATTCAGATTTACAAAATATTTTAAAACCAGCCAAATCTAGTTTCCCGGATAGTTTAAACTTTTTAGATGATTTAGGATTATCGGATGAACCACTTGTTAGGCAACAGTCAACTAAAAACATAAGTAAATCCTCGGTGCTCGATGACATCTTAGGAAAGTCAACATCATCTGTAAAAACTGCAGAAACTCCGGCATTTCACAAGTCTGAGCAACCAAACACTTCTACCGGCTACTCTCCGAGTATTATATCGGCACCGATTAATAAGAATACAAGAATTTCTAGTTCCAGTTCAAAGCTTGACGGAGACACAAGTGTTCCGGAAGCCAAGCCCAAATCTATCAAAGCACAATCTGCTACGGAATTATCCAAACCGATACAAGGCAATCCAAATATGCCACGCAGACAAAGAGCAAACGTAGACTGGTTAGGACTATATTCAAACGAAGGCCAGAACTCCACCGATCCGGTCGAAACAAAAGATCCACCTAAAGATGATTTACCGGACTGGTTAAAATCATCCGAAAGTAACGCAGGTAAAATGGAAAATGTCTCTTCAAAACCTGCTGAAACACGAAAAGAACTAAGTCAACTTGACACCGTTGTTGAAAACAACGGAAACTTAAATCAAATATTTTCAAGCGTGAATCCGAAACAATTGAATATGCCCGAAATTTTGAATGTCCATTCGAATTTGAATCTTTTAAATAATTCGGATTTGGAACAGCAAAGTGCTGCCATTTGCTTGCAGCAACAGGAGTCACAATTGATGGTGGCGTTGCAACTAAAGGCGCAAGAAGAGAGACTGTCTGCTTTACATGGTATTAATTTTTTTCTCTTTTTCCCATAAACATTACATTGTCTTTAATATGATAGTATTAAAAATCAATATCAAGCGTCTCTTGACGCACTAACGACGGGTGTTATTTGCGTCTGCGGAGCACAGGCAATGGGATTTGATTTTTTTTTTTTTTATACTTAAGACCTTAACAAAGAGATTGCTACGTAATATTATAAAAATATAAAAATAATAAATAACTTCTTCTTTTCTGACTTAAAAATGAGGCCGGTGCAGGAGGTAAAAATATCCTTCCCGTCCTTAAGCATCAATCGACCAAACAGTTAGAAATACCTTTCACGTCCTTAGTGTGTTAAGATTGCAATTAGTACAATAAAATATATACCGTAGAACAGGGCTACTTGAACTTTGATGTGTTACTTGAGCCCAGTACAAAAAAAATAATATATATGTATTTGGTCTACAATAATGAATGTATCAACATGATTCATTATTTCCCTGACACTTATTGCCACGATACATTCATTACTGTAGACCAAATACAGATTTAATTTTTTTTTGTACTGGCCTCTAGTAACACATCAAAGTTCAAGTAGCCCCGCTCTACGGTAAGTACAACGTTATAGTCTTTGAATGTTTTCAGATACTTTATAAAATGATTAACGAGACGTATATTGTTTATTTGCAGAGAGACAGGAAGAGTCGAGAAGAGTGCAGCGTGAGGTGGTGTCGGCCCATCGCCAGCAGTTGGAGCAGATCCTCACGGGGCAGGCTGGTCACCGAATGCAACTGCACAACGTCATTCTACAACATCAGCAGAGGATCAACTCGCATATACAGGTTAAATTAGCAAAACACAAATGGATCAAATTGTAAATGAGAACATTTGTTTTTTACCACTTGAGTAAAGACAAGTGTTAAAAATAATTGTAATATTTATTTTTAACCTGTTAACCGGGCGGTCCGCTGTCCAATTACGCAACTTGTAACGGGCGCGAATACTGATTCACTCCGTGTCTTAAATTCATGTCGAGATATGTATGGATGACTAATACCTTTGTTGTTGGAAAAATATACATCCCGCCTGTTCCAGGGCGCAACATATATTTCAAGGACGTATTCATATGATATTCTTCGAGATAGATTGAGAAATGCCAAGATCAGGGAAATATGCGAGATCGAAGATGTCGTTAGGTGGGGAAGGCAACGAAGAAGACAATGGTATGCGCATGTGAGGAGAATGGAACCATCCAGACTCCCCCACATCGCATTGTACGGCCAACCCCATGGTAGACGACTCCCGGGCAGACCACCAAAGAGATGGGCCGATAGCTGGGAATCGACGTCGCAGGAGGCTAATCCCTCTTAAAAACAGGCCGTGAGGCCTACAATAAGAAGAAGAAGAAGATGATTCATATGTCCTACCTGTACCCGATATTGTTTATGTTTGACGTATTTATGCGTCCCGCCCGGTTAACAGGTTAATCGTTTTCGGAAACTACAGATGCTTCCATCTACAGATTTGTAAATAAACTGAAGCATTAATAAGGATATTTATGGAAATATTTATATATGAACTGTTTATAGATATAAAGATATACGAACTGCTTTAATATTAATTATATAACATGTACATAGGTAATACAGTGGAACCTCTCAGAACGAGTAATTCGCATAACAAGCAACAAAAAAAGTGAATAAGTTGCTTCCTTAACGCGCCACATTTCGCATAACGAATTACAGAGAAAGAGTAAGTCTCTTTTTCACGACATTCACTTGTGAGCTGGGACTTCCGCGCTAGTCAAACCAAAAATTTTTTTGCTTAACGAATAAGATTCTAAAACGAATTATGCTCGTTGCGAAAGGTTCCACTGTATTATTGGAATATAAAATTAACTTACCATCACGGCGCTTTGCCCCAGGGGTAGGCAGAGAAAATAGAATGCCACACCACCATGTCTTTGCAAACATTCTTCGCCTGTTCCGCATTCATGCACCTCCACATACACATGATACAAAAATGAATAAATTGTAAATACAAAAATGTATTTCTTCTTCTTTCTCCATGTTCGCTCCCTAGGTGGAGCATATGGCCAACACGAGTCGTCTCCAAGTCACTCTGTCACGCGCCATCTCCTTGGCTTCCTCCCAGGTCAGTCCGGCGTCTCGAAGTTCCGCTGAGTATAGTCGGTGAATGGTCGTCAGCGGCCTTCCGGGGCGCCGGAATCCTCGGGGTTGGAAGAAGAGACATGAGGGGTTGATGCCCTCAGGTGGCATTCTAAGGACATGTCCCAACCATGTCCACCTTCTTCTCTTCAGGACTTCCAGTATGAGGGGCTGTTGAGTTCTTCTCCTCACATCGTCATTCCTGACGAAGTCATACCACTTTATACCCAGTATTCGCCTCAGGCATCTATTTTCAAAACTTGCTAGTTTCTTGCTTTGAGCTTTGGTGAGGTGCCACGACTCACATCCGTACAGCAACACTGTTAGGATGCAGGCATTAAAGAGACGACACTTGGTTTTTGTCGAGTAAAGCAGTGAGTCCCAGACATTGCGCATTTTATTGAATATAGCTCCTGCCATTCCGAGCCGTACATTCAGTTCCTTCTGGACACTACCATCCTCCACCATGAGTGTTCCAAGGTATCTGAAGGTGTCGACTCGAACGAGCGCTCGTCCCTCACAAGTAAGATGTTGATCTCGGTCCGGACAGGCTGAGTTGCACATGACATTGGTCTTTTTGGCGTTCACTCTTAGGCCTAACCGAGCGGAGTTTATTTGGAGGGAGTCAATTATATCTTGCAGGGCTCCGATCGATGTATCTATTAGAACTGCATCGTCCGCATATTCTAAATCGCATAATTTCTGAGCAGGACTCACTGCAATTCCTCGATCCGGTGGAATTGACATTCGTAGGATGAAGTCAAACATGATGATGAAGAGAAATGGGGCTAGTACACAGCCTTGCTTCACCCCAGTAGAGACCTCAAATGGTTCACTGCACACATCATCTATTCTAACGCAGCATTCGCTGTTAGTGTAAAGCGCCCTGATAATGGCCACAATTTTGACAGGAACTCCATATGCTTCTATGATATTCCAAAGAGAAGACCTATGCGGGCTGTCGAAAGCTTTTTCGTAGTCTACAAAACAGCAGGCAAGGGCGCAGTTCCATTCGTTACTTTGCTGTAACAGGCATCGTAAGTTATGTATATGGTCAGCGCACGCCCTACCTGGTAGAAAGCCCGCTTGGTTCTCTCTGAGGACTCGCATTATTGGTTTTTGGATTCTTGCCAAAATTATTTGTGCCAGAATTTTTCCAGGAACGCTTAAAAGAGTAATGCCACGGTAGTTATCACACAACAGCGGATCACCCTTTTTGTGGAGGGCTATAACTTCCCCGTTTACCCAATCCTTCGGGCACCTTTCCTCTTCCCATACCTTTGAAAGTAGGTGATACAGGGGGTCGAGGAGAGCGTCCATGCCACTCTTGACGTATTCCGGATGTATTTCGTCGACACCAGGCGCCTTTCCGTTTTTCAGCTTTTTAATAGCTGATATAATTTCAGTATGCGTTGGAGTGCTTTGCGAAATATCGTGTGCTCGCGGAATGTTCAGTTGGGCAGAGACTGAGGGCACATGGAGGGGGTCTAAGGGGGGTGGACGATTTAGCACGCGGCAGAAGTGATCTCTCCATATGCTTTTCACGCATTCGGGCTCAGACTCGATTTGGCCGCTCGGGCCACGAACTGGGCCTGCGGTCGGGGGCCGCTTACCACAGATTTGGTGCGTAATCTTAAAAAGCTTAGAAGTATCACCTCTACGGGCTGCTTGTTCGGCTGCTGCTATTTGTGTGTCCAGGGAACGGCGTTTATCCCGCCTTGCGGATCTTTTGACAGCCAGGTGCTTCCATTTATATTGCGCTCGGAGACTTTCGAGCTTACCCTGGTCAGTTTCCGCATCTTTTAAGAGTTTTATGTTGGCCCTTTCTTCTATTAATTCCCACGTTTCATCCGACATCCATTTGGGTCGATTTGACGACTTCATTCCGAGAACCCTTTGAGCTGACGTAACTATGGCTGTTTTGATGTTATGCCATGTGCTTTCGATAGGGTCATTATCATCGGAATGTTGCTGCTCGAGTCCCTCCCTGACGGCGATATCATAGTTAAGCCAGGACATTGTCTCCTTCAGCTTATCAATGTTGACCTGACTCCTCTTCTTTGGCTTGGCAGTGCGGTTTAATTTCAGCCTTATTTTGCCTGTGAGTAGCTCATGATCACTATAGATATCGGCGCCTCTGTATGTGCGGACGTCTAGGAGTTCTCTACGATGGGCTGCAGTGTAAAGAAAATGGTCAATCTGCGTTTTTGTATTGCCATCGGGAGAAGTCCAAGTATACTTGTGGATATTTTTGTGAGGAAAAATTGTACCACCTATTAAGAGCTCATTTAAGGTTGCGAGTTCGATGAGCCGCTCACCGTTATCGTTAATGCAACCGAGGCCGTGGCTACCCATCACTGTTGGACCGAGTGCTACGTTGGTGCCGACTCTTGCGTTAAGGTCTCCCATTACAATGACGCGGTCCCTTTTCGGGACCGAGGATATTGCGGAGTGCAGAGAGTCGTAAAAAGCATCTTTAACGTGATCGTCGGCATCTTCTGTGGGGGCATAGCATTGGAGTATGGTTACAGAGCTATCTGTGGTTTTGAAAGTTGCGCGTAAAACTCTTTCAGAAATTGGTTCCCATTTTTGGAGGCAGCGAGCCGCTTTGTCTGTCATTATAAGTGCCACTCCCTGTCGATGGTACTGCTCTTGTCCTGAATAGATGATTGTGTGTTTCTCCAGCAGTTTCTTTCCTGAGCCTTTCCATCGCGTCTCGCTCAGTCCCAGGATGTCCAATTTGTACATCTTCATGATGCGAGTAGCGTGCAGGTCTTTTCCAGGAGTGCGCATGGTTCGCACATTATATGTGCCAACGTGGAGCGTTGCACTGTTGGAGAGTAATTCCTTATCTTTAACATTATCCTTTTTACGTTTGCCGGGCCGTGAGTCAGGTGTTTGTGTCCGAGGCTGACTTGTTGTTGGTATCGTAATCATGTTTATTTAAAGAGACCGGGTGATTAACCCTGCGCTCTCGAGGCCTGGGCAGGTGCCCTGAAGGATGGCTCATCCTGGTTTTTCTGTAGGGGTGTATTCCTTCCCTTAGCTGGGGGGGGTCTCGTTATTAGGCGCCAGACAATCGCCTTTCGTCCTCTTCCCGTTAGCTACAGTTTCCGCCAAAGGCTCTGACTGCATTACCAGGACCTACGACGGGGACGTGGGAAGAAGGGCTTGCTAGGGGTCTACGGTCACTAAGGGCCTGAAGGTTGGCTTTTCTCAGCATTTTTTAGGAATGTTCTGTCCAGCACAGAATATACCACTGAGGCCATTTCCCAGCCTTTAAGGTCCCAAATGTATTTACAATTTATTAAATACATTTTTACCCTGTAGATACAAAAATGTATGGTTTTTCAGTCTTTATTGAGGCCTTCATCAGCAGGGGTAGGAGCTGACGACGTAGAACGTGAACAAAAAGCACCGACAGATGAAATCGATGTACAAGTGAATATCGCAGAAGATAAGACTACCGATGTGAGGACCAAAAAGGTCTCGGAAAGAATGCAACTGGAGCAAATGATACTCAATCTCAAGGAAAACCATACTAAGGAATTGGAGATGATGGAAAACTCTTACAGGTATATTTTATTAATCAATATTTGGACCAGTAAAATTGTGATTTTCAGAAATTATAATATAACTTGTTTAATCCTTAGCCCGATTTTCTCTTATCACATACAGCAAGAAAAATCCTTTACGGATTGTTTGTGCCTGGTACGGGCACCGGTAAAGAAATAGCTCCAACTGATTTTATCATATTATTTTATGAGGTGGTTGAATGTATTCCCGCAGGGTGGCTCTATTCGTATGGACTGTAGTAGGCTCTGTCGTCTAATATCGGTATTATTTCCTATGCTTAGAACATATTTTAATATAATATATTTGACTACTAACAACAACAAAAAAACACACACACCCACCCTCTCTTCTATTTTCTCTTTTAATATACAACAATGTGCATAACATATCGTTCACTCCTTTCAAGAACGTCATAATTCAAAAATCGACAATTTTCAGTTGTGCATGTTTTCAAAATGCCCAGAAAATGTACTATATCCCAGCAAAAGAGGCATATTTTTAACTCAATATTTACCCGCTGCAGGCCAGAAAGTGTTGTTTTAGCATTTTAAAGAAAAGGTATTGTTTAATTATTATTTTAAATAAACTAAATATTTTTCAAATGGAGAAAAAACCTTCAGGTTTTACCTAAAAAGATCTGTTGCACAGTAAAAAGTTCAGTAAGTGGCTTGATATTTATTTTTAATACATTGTGTTATATTTTTAACCTTTAAAAACGTTCTCCTGAAAAATCAAGTTTTTTGATTTATGACGTTCTTGAAAGGAGTGAGCGATATATGAGGAATTATTTAATTGGATCTTATGATTGTCAATGTAACTATTTTTTATGTTTTTAATGTATAAGCTGTATAATTTCCAAACAAGTAAAATAAAATATTAGCAATTAATAAATGTCTCATAGAGTGAAAGCATTTTAAAAGAAGGGAAGGGAATATGGAGATATCTGGCATGTGTAGGGCTTACAACCTGTTTCTGTGGCATTTGGTCTTCACCAAATATCTTCATCATCCTCTGATCCTTATCCACACTCAATGAAGCTTAGAGCACTGCATCAGATTCACACAATGTTCTTCTTTCTTCTTCTTTTCCCATATCCACTCCCTAGGCCGTCATAAGCCTTCTCCAGGACACCCTGTCATGCCCCATCTCCTTGGCTTCCTTCCAGGTCAGGCCAGCATCCCGAAGTTCCACTGAGTATTATTGGTGAATGGTCATCAGCAGTGGCGTGCACAGAGTTTTTAATCAGGGTAGGCAGTAGGGTTGGGTAAGGATAAGACATAGTAGGCACTGGTCGCGTTTCTATATGGAATGCGAGTAATCTAGGGCAGGCACTGCTTTCCTCCCTATATAGAAAGCACGCTTTTGGTCATCAGCAGTCAAACTGACAGTGATAAAAACAGAATATACATTTGAATAAAATCTCGGTTAAATTTTAATTTTAGGCATCAAATTCACCTCGCTAATGAGTCTCTCATTTCCGTGGAGGAGAGGTTGGGTAAGGAGAGTGAGAAAGTGACATCGTACTACATGATGAGGATAGAACGCTTGGAGAGGGAGAACATGAAGATCCTCCGGCAGTGTGATGAGCGGATACAGGAGATTCTGCAGAGCCAGCTTACTGAGAGGGAAAGCAGGGAAATCAAATACCGGAGGGACATTGACTTGCTCCAGGAACAGTATCAAAAGGTTATTCAAAATATAAGGTTGGTAGGGTTATTCATTGCCCACCTCTGTTACTTTTTACCCCTCCTGATATCCATGGACTGTTTTGTAAATTTTCTAAAAAAAAAATCTGGATTTACAATGAAAAAATTATGAAAAGTACTTATTTACTTCTCAAAAATTACTATATTTTTTACAAAGTTTATAGTTTATCAAATATTGACTATAAATACCTATTTGTTTGGGTGACACCGATGGTTTAATAACACTTAAATCAGTTTTAGCTTGAACGAATCTTTATTTATGATGTCAATTAATTTTTAGTTAATTAAGAATATTATTTTTTTTAAAAGAAAAAAAGACCTACTTCTCAGATGCAGTTTAGTTTGAAAAAATTCAGCTAAGAGATACAGTAAAGTTCATAAGAACTATCTAACAGTATATTATTATTATTATATCTGCTCCCTATGGAGTCCACGAACTGATTTCATGCGTTTCAGTCGGCCGCCATCTCCCTTGCACTCCCAAAGTTGAGGTGAGAACTGCTGACAAATTGTCAGCAGTGGTCGTCCTGGGCGGCGCAAACCTGATGCCTTATAAAAGAGGCAAGCTCTCGGCGCTCTCGGGAGGCATGCGGAGTACATGGCCAAGCCAACTGAATCGCCTTTTCGTGGCGACAGTTATGACCAAGATTTGCTGCGTCCTTTGCCTTATCTCCTCTTTTCTTGGTAGTTTGACTTTGTGAGGAATGAAGAAGAAGAGATACAGTATAGTTTGCGAGAACTCATTCGCGTACGGGTCAATGAAACGTTAGGTACTCTTTTGGAATTTGAAAATTGAACCACATGATACTCAAACATACTAATCACCATACCCACACAAATCTGTTGCTCAGTTCTTTTTAAAATTATTGAATTAATATAATTTGTTGATAGAGAAAGTACTGCCATCGAACAGACAACAATGAAGGAGGTGACCGAGTATTCGCAGAAACTGAACCAGATCCTGAGAGATGTGGAGAGAAATAATGAAATTTGTAATACGTTTGTACAAAAAATGGAGTCTAGAACGAGTGAGGAGATTGTAAAAAAGGAGGCTGAATTGTTGACAAAAGAAAAACAAATAAACTGTAAGTGTTCACTCAATCAATATCATATA
This sequence comes from Brachycentrus maculatus, assembly GCF_059751285.1. Lineage (NCBI taxonomy): Eukaryota > Metazoa > Arthropoda > Insecta > Trichoptera > Brachycentridae > Brachycentrus > Brachycentrus maculatus. Next base: position 1,528,181 of record NW_028281056.1, on the reverse strand, counting down.
GGAATTCAAATACTGATTGTTTTTGACATCCAATCAAATACAACATGGCTGAATGATGCTGAATGATCTACAACAAGGGTACACCCACGGCCCGCGGGCCGCATGCGGCCCCCCGGGTGTCTTCTTGTGGCCCGCGGAGCATTTCACACATTTTTTCTTTAAGTGTACATAAAACCACAAAAAGAACATTCCATCGTGCGTAGTTTATTCACTCACACATTGATAAGAATACAAGCTGCTATAATTGAGTGCTAGAGCGATTCAAAGTCAAAATGCTATGTAACAGCTAGGTATACAGTAGCCATGATACTAGTCGAATGAAGCATATTAAATCTCGAATGAGAACAAGAATCGCTGATGAGTATTAGGAAAACTGTTTGCATGTAGCAACAACATCAATCGTAAACGTATCAACATTGATGCACTTAGTTCTGAACAAAAACAGATGTCTCACAAATTTAAAATTGTTTAATTTTTATTTTTTTTTTGTATTGCCTTTCTCTTGTTGATATGTTTGATTACATGTTTGTTATATCTTCTCAAAAAATTATATAGTTCATGTTTGCTTTCAATAATAAAAGGAATTTTGTTTTATGGCCCGGAAAGAAATCTGATATCTAAAATCTGGCCCAGCTGCTGAAAATGTTGGCCACCCATGATCTACAAGATCTTGCAAGCTCAGATTGAAGTTGTATTAATGCCCTTTTCTTTTACTTACAAAATTTATCCCAGCGTCTTCTACTGCTTTCTTGCAATTTGGAAAATGAAGAGAATCTTGTGGGGCGCATCAAAAAGCCTCTGGTTGCCGACCCGGGGTGCAGAGTATGTGTCCCTGTCTTTCTGATCCCCGTTCAATCGACAGGAGATCTGCCTTCTGCCCATACCTCGTCAATCTTCTATTTTGCCTTTCATGATTAGGTGCAATAGCTCGTACTTCTCTCTTCTAAGAACATGTCCCCAGGACACCTTCCTGACCTTGATATCATATTTTTATGTTAAATTAATCAACTTCTGAAATAAAAACCTTTTTTTTATGATTTAGAATTTAATCAATGTTTTTCTTTTTTCTTTTTCAATTAGATATAATGGAAAGCTTAACTACACAGAGAAAGAATGTTGAAATGGAGTCACTTGAAACACGTTCCACCATCAAAACTTTAGAGGATACGATGAAGCAACAAATGCGGGTAATGTTTCATGGGTTTGCACTTTGATATTTCAATTGTAAAAACGAATTTAACCTCAGAACTCCTTGGAAGTGTCCCGCCAATTATAAAACAAATGCCAAGTTTATTTTTTACTGTGTAAACAAATTACCTTATATTAAGTTTGTTTATTACTATAAACAATTAACAAGTACATATTAAGTTTATTTATTACTATGTAAACCAGGGGTGGGCTGCAGGGGACTCGGAGGGTCTCGCGCGAGCCCCTTGTTAAATTGACTTGGGCCAGCGGGCCCATTGTCAATAAAAGAAATCAATATTCTCTGATGAAGTCTACCATAAAATATTCATTTTTTCATTTTGTTGTTCGAAGTGCATATTAAGTATTTTTTCTTATCTTTAATTATTGTGTATTTTGGATAGTTAAAACAAAATCATACCCTCCCCCTCCCCCACCCCCTTCGCCCTCCACCCGCGACCCCTTGGCAGCCCACCCCTGATGTAACCCAATTAAATAATAAATAAATTGCATTTGTATTCTTTATAACAGGCTATTGAGGATGAAAAAGAAACGCTTCGTCGTAAGAGATTGGAGTTAGAAGCAGAAAAAGAGTCGATTGCAGAAGAAAATGGAAAACAAAAACGCTTTTTTGAGAATGAAAAAGATATTTGGATGGTATATATTTTTTTCAAACTATTTTGTGCTTAAAAATTCTCTCTCTGTCTTCTTTCAACTTCTAGCCCTCATCCCCTCCAATTAGTGCATAGGACACTGTATCTCGTAATGTTATCTTGATTGTTAATCATGTAAGGCAAGACGATCCATATTGCGCTTCAGGTACCAAGGCACAGTGGGCCGGTAATAGGTCATAAGCTTCAAATATCAATGTCTGAATTATGACCTCATACTACCCCCAAGTAATAATCATTAGCCATACTACCTGAGGGTATAAAAGAAATCCAGGATTCTAAAATTATTTATTCACTTTTTGGCATCCAAAGTGACCATATCGCATTAGCTCTCATTAGCGTTTTCCGAGCGGCAATTACTCACTCTGCGTTCAATTGATAGTTTCCTAGAAAAAGTTTAATTGTGACGGTTGTTTAAAAATGTTAATTCAAGAAGAAGGTTAGTACAATATTTTACATACTTTTTTTTTCTTTTATTTCATAGGTTGACTCAATTATATGGGTGCTACGCAGTACGTGAAATTGTGTTATTATTTCGTCTTTCTTTTTATTTATATAAACTTTTAACTTATCTTTTATTATCCTGCGTGAACGGTTTCTATCTCAAAATGTAGGCATATTTATGTAGTTTAAGAATCATGAAAATGATCTAAATGAGCTAAATCGACCGTCGCTAATTCGACCGACTAAATCGATATAGCGACCTATATCGACTGTCGCTAAATCGACCGTCGCTAAATCGACCGTCGCTAAATCGACCGTCGCTAAATCGACAGTCGCTAAATCGACCGTCGCTAAATCGACCGTCGCTAAATCGACCGTCGCTAAATCGACCGTCGCTAAATCGACCGTCGCTAAATCGACCGTCGCTAAATCGACCGTCGCTAAATCGACCGTCGCTAAATCGACCGTTGCTAAATTGACCGTCGCTATATTGACCGTCGTTATATCGACCGTCACTAAATCGACTGTCGCTTAATCGACCGTCGCTTAATCGACCGTCGCTAAATCGACCGTCGCTAAATCGACCGTCGCTAAATCGACCGTCGCTATATCACCGTCGCTAATTCGACCGTCGCTAGATCGACCGTCGCTATATCGACTATGATAAATCAACCGTCGCTATACCGACCGTCGCTTTATCGACCGTCGCTATATCGACCGTCGACCGCCGGCCGTCTGTGCAGGGTAATATTAAATGAATATTACATTGAAAAATTACAAATATTTATTATGAGCCCAATTGAGAATCAAATCTGGGACCAAATGCCCTAACTACTACTTTATGGAGGCAGACATCTTCAACCTCTACAACTAATATGACAATTCATATGACACAATTTACAATCAAAATATCACTACATATATCTCTCCAGTGCTGTATTACATAGAACCATGCAAAGAAAACATGTTACTGGATTTTTTAAAGATATTGTTTATATGGTTTTATGTTTTTTACTGGTGGAACTGCATTTTGTAACATAAAACACCGTCAAAATAGTTTTTTCCATTTTTATTTTATTTGATCAGTGACTGGGCTTCATCATTATACACATCATCAGACTGGTGACGTCGGTAATAACGAAACGCTGTTCCTAGATCAAATAAATAAAATGCGAAAAACTCTGTAGAGTTGTTGTTTTATAATATATTATTTATATGCAATTATCATTCAGAAACATATAAAAATGAGTGAAGAACGGCAAGGAGAGATGGAGGCACAAATAAAGGAAAAGTTTTCTCGACTGGAGCTGGAGAAACAAGACATTGCAGGCCAACATAAGCTTGTAGCTGATTTGCGCAGTAAGAGTGAGGTAAGTTATTCATTAACCTTATTATAGATAATCATGATTTAGGATGAAATTGGCTCGTGAAAACATCACGTTTTAGAACAAATGACTGTCTCCAATGCAAGTGCGAAAGCCGACAATAAGGTGACTTTGAAAAATTTCTCCTTCAAACCCTCATCCGCACCCGATGGTGCATAGGGCACTGCATCATGTGATGCATGTTTGATCATGTTTATGTAAACTCAGTGTTATCTTGATCGTTGACACATGAAGGACAGGTGATCACCCCTCCACTTCAGGTACCAGACCAGGGTAATATTGAATAAATATTTAAGTGAAAAAATCACATATTTTTATTCGACCCCCCTGGGAATCGAACCCGGACCTCCAGCACGGTAGCTAAACGCGCTAACCATTACAACACGGAGGCAGACAAAAAATGTACATTCACATTAACACACATAGGACGGGAAAGGCATTTCTACCCGTTTGATCCATTGATGCATAAGGACAGGAAGGGTATTTTCAATTTCTGCACTGGCTTTATTTCAAGAAGGAATTATTTAATGTTTTAACATGAATATTATGTACCAATGTCTAAACTATATGTACACAATTATCAAATCTGTCGTCAGCGGTCCGCAGGCGTAAAAAACACCCGTCTAAAATGTGTTAATATTATTTGTTTGTTTTGGATAAAAAAGGAAATACATACTCATTTTTGTTTTAAAGTGATGAAATATGTGCATACCTGTTCTCAGTTTATATACATGTTGTCATCTGTTACAGGCACTGAAACAAAGCCTCGAAAAGGAACTGCTGGATATTAAGCAGGACAAACAAAACTTAGCAGAAAGTCAGCAAAAGCTGAATCTTGCCGAAATGACTCTATCTGCAAGGTAACATAACATTGAATACAGTTGGAAGCATAACTTGACAAAATAAATTTGCTGTAAATTCACTATGTATCTAATTATATTTAAAAGTTATTTCAAAAGTTTTAAAATGAAAAATCACAAAGTTGATACCTTAAATATCACTCATTGATTCGGAAGTCAATATATGGTATCTATCTATTTTTAATTTAAATTTTACTTGGTAATATCCCTATTGTTTAAAATCAACTGTGATATGAGTTTCCGCATTGAGTTATGAAATAAATATATGAAACAGCTCCTACCCCCTCTTCATCGTTCAATATCCCAAGGAAACAATCTAAAATTTTGAGATAGCTTTTACATACAGAGTTTGAAAATGATGCAGAATGCATCGAATCTCGGGTCACATTATTAAAATCAAAAATGTATTCAACATTTCAAGAAATATTGGTATTTACAAGTAAAACACAAATTACCTTAAAAAACCTCAAATGTCAATTATACGCAGTTTTTAGTTGTGGACATTGTTTTGATAGTAATTTTAGAAATGTGATAAAACTAAAGGTGGGGACTGACTGGAGTCATTTCGTTGTAATGTAACACGTTATGCGAGCATTCGTATAGTCAGTACAGCGAGCCGAACTGCTTGCCGTACGTTTCGAGTACACCATCCGAAGTCGGATGCTTGCCACAAATCGCTCACTCCTTTCAAGAACGTCATAAATCAAGAATCGTCAATTTTGAGTTATGCATGTTTTCAGAATGCCTAGAAAATGTACTATACCCCAGAAAAAGAGGCATATTTTTAACTTAATATTTACCCGCTACAGGGCAGAAAATGTTGTTTTTTTCATTTTGAAGAAAAGGTATTGTTTAATTATTTTTTTTAATAAACTAAATAAACTAAATATGAAAAAACCTTCAGGTTTTACCTAAAAATATCTGTTGCTCAGAAAAAAGTTCAAAAAGTGGCTTGATATTTATTTTTAATACATTGTGTTATATTTTTGAACTTTAAAAACATTCTCCTGAAAAATCACGTTTTTTTATTTATGGCGTTCTTGAAAGGAGTGAGTGAAATGTTACATTATGACAAAATGTGGAGGTCATTCCCCACCTTAAAGCAATTTGTTCAGTATTGCTGTGTCGTATAAAAATATTTTTTAATGCATTCCGTGTTCAGACACGGAATGCATAGATTTTTTAAAAATATTTTTAGGGTGACTGGTTTTGTTATTCTTAACCATTTCTAAAAACGTAACTCCCGTATATAAAAGGAAGAACAATCGTCCTATATGCACAAGCATATAATATCTGATGTATCCGTAACATAGACAGCCGGGAAAGATTTGGCAGGTACCATTTCATGTGGCATTTCATTACAGAAGTCGAGAATTGGAGGTACTGACCCGCTCCGCTCTAGCTAAGCACGCAATGGCCGAACGCAAGATGGCCGAAGCGGACTATGTCCAGCAGAACTACAATGAAAAGCTGAAGAGGATTCAGGAACAGGCCATTTCCCTGAATGCCCGAGAACAGCAGATAGCCCGAGACAAGGTGGCCCTCTCCAGGGAACGTCTCATGTTCCACAACGTGCAGAGAGACTCCCTGAACAATCAGTGCGGGCTCTGCAAGGCTTCCCTCATACACCAAGACTTTCCCAAGCATCGGACCAATGAATTAAGCAACTATAACAGTTTACCGGAAACCAATGTTAATCTAAATTTCACAACTGATTTGTTGGAATCTTCAGTTTCAAAAGATAACTCGTTTCCAGCAAAATTTGATGATAATGTTGGCAAAAAAGTTCGCTTTGATGCGGATAAACATTATTTTAACGGCTATAATAAGGAAACTAATTTTGATAGCGAGAGTTTGAAAGGTTTTTGTAATTTAGAAGAAAACAAATCTCATGTAGGAGATATTGACTTTGTTAACATAATGGAGGATAAACAAACCCCAGTATTTCAGGTAATCAGATTAATTTTCTAGTGAAACTTTCACAAATAATACACAGGTGGCAGTGAACTGGATCTTTTTTTTAAAGATATTTTTTACATTGTAAGAATACCGATTTTTATTTTTTACAAATTTTCCTCAGAATAAAATGGTTAACAAAACGCACTTTTCTCGGATGAATTTGTTAAAAGTTAAATTAATATTTTAGCAATGTAAAGAATTCATATAAATAAATGAAATTTGTGTTACCTTTATATTGTTTATTAACTAACCATCATGCTGCTTCCCCGCAGAGGTAGGTGGTGAGAATAAAATGCCACACCACTCTGCAAACATTCCTTGCCTCACATTCGTGCATATCTTCATACATACCTGACCGCTTTCAAGTATTTGATGTACTTGAACATTTCCTCGGTCTTCCTCTGCTCCTATTTCCAACTACATTGGCCTCACCGATTTATTATATAGGTATTGAAATAAAAAAATTAACCTTTTCAAATTATGTATTTGTAATGTAGATGGAGGTTCCAATCAGAGTACATCTTGCTATATCAAAATTACACTGATCATAATGTAACTATTTATGATTCGAAATTGACAGACTCGTGTGCTTAATTTTAAAAAATCAATATCTAAGATATTATTTAATAATGTTTAAAAAAAATCACTCAGAATTATGAATCTAGATTTAGGAATTTCTCTTATTGGAATATCCTTTTAATAATTTTAGGTAATATTTTCAACCCTTTTGCTAATACATATAATTTTAAACAAAGTTTTTTTTCTTTTAGGAGATAATAGATCCAAGATTAGTTCTCTTAAAACTAGATATTGAAAACTCAACCAGAAATTTACCATTTTAGTATGGGAAGGAGCAGTAAATAAAATAAAAACTTTTACAAAATATAAACTTTATTGTTACATATTTTATTATGAATACAGAATCAAAATGGGTGAATTACAAAATGGAAATGAAAAAAAAAAATTGGTAAGTCGGACTGCGTTCAGGCATCGCTTAAACTGGAATAAATTGTTTATAAAAAAATGTAATTTAATTTATTTACTTATAAAACATGTTATTCTTTTTTATGATTTTGTAGCTATTCAAAGGAGTTGAAATATTATCTTGAATAATTCAACGATGTCTTTTGAGTCAACTGTGTGTGATGTTACAGTAATCATTATTTTGGTAAAAATTATTAGTAATAAAATTCTCAATGATTATAATTAAATTATATTATATCATATTTTTACACAAATAAATATTTTTACATAAATTTTATTTTATTTATATTTAATTTCATCACATAACCAGTGCTCCACAATCTTTAATTTTGCTATAAATCAACCCTTATTTTTTTCATTTAAAAAATTATGGGGAACCTTTTTTTTTCAAAATTTCTCCTATCGACATGGAGAGAGAAAGAGACGAAGATATTTTTATCCTGAATCGTACGACCAGAGGTGTCAAACTCAAAATACACCAAGGGTCGCATAAGGTATTTAGGGTACACCGGCAGACCTCATAAAAAAACTAAAAAATCTCATTTTCATTTTTATGTAACTTTAAGTGAAATATTTACTATCAAAGACAATCATATGAGGTACAGTAGATCCAACTTAATGATTTTGTAAAAGAATATAATTTGTTCCTGTACAAAAAAATGATTTCAATAAATAATTCAAATAAATTAAAAATATAACCGCAGGCCGCATAAAATACTCACAAATAAAAACACGAGTTTGACATGCCTGTTATAGACGATGGCCCCCGCACAATAAAAAGGGTCACGAGTATTTTTTGCAACCGTTAGCCAAAAACCAGAAATAACACAGGTCGGAATACCCAGGATTGCCTTACGGCACAGCCATTGTGGTCGTGAAGCACTGACATACACTTTTTCTACAGCGGAATATTATTTCAATATAATATTTTCACTTATTAACATTTTTAAATATCCAAACACTCTCAAACAACAGTCTTACAATTCATTACTTTCATTTACATATACAAAAACATAAAATCAATACAATTTCAAATTCGAATATCAAAATCTATAGAAAAAAATGTATTCAAGGGCATCTAAGTCTCATGAAGTTAAAATAATCAGTTATTTTAGTTTAAAAATTATTACATATATGAAATAAAATCAGGAATGATTCAAATTTCATTGCCCATCTTCCAAAGAAAAGTTTATTGTATTATTAAGATCCAATATTGATGACTTCCTTCTTTTCAATACTTTAGTATAAGATTTAACTTATATCTAAACAATTATGAAAGTCAACAAATCTAGATGTGTCTTTGAAAGATAATGACAATGGTTTATTAAAAGCAAGAAATTCAAATTAATTATTGCTTTTTAAAAAATGATGATGATGATAATGATAAAAATAGTATTTTTAAATAAAACACGGTTAAACTTACTTAATAATAATAATAATACATGAAATATTTATTTACAAAATTAAAATGGTTATTATCATTATAATTATTTTATAACATGGACGGTATTTACTAAAAAAATCATTGCATTTATAAAATTTTACAAATATTTATCTCCAGAAATGAGATTCTTCCATTAACGTTGATTATATGAATACATACTTCATTTCACGAATATCATAGATCATGAACATTCAAAATATATAGTAAATAAGTAATGCAATATTAGTCAATGCTATACCAAGATTATAAAATTAATTTAAAATTGAAATATCAATTAGAAACATTACTATCATAAGTATACAGGAACTTTAAAGATGTAGAAAATGTAATACATATGATGGATTTTTATATATATATTTTATAATTTGGTGGTGACCTGCACCATAATTAATGCAAAAATCAAAGTATGTACAATCAGTTTATAAAATAGTAATTTATTAACAGTGCATATTAACAAATGATTTTTATTTTTAATATTAATTTTTTTTAAATGTTCTGAAAAAAAAATACACCAGAGCAATAAAAGTATCAAAGGAAAAAAAATATTTTGTAGGTATTTGAATTTCGAATACTATTTTCAAAAACATCTGTAGATTTTAACAACATTAAAATCTGCAGATTTTAGTAATATGTATTACATAATTTTTTATCAAGTTATTAATGATTACGATATCAAGTAAGAAAGTTTTGGGTCGTAAAATTAGGCAAATATTTCAGATATTCTAGATATATTATAAAAATTCTGCAAAGGAAATGGCCATAATACAAAATGGCAAATAAATAATATCAATTATGTAAAAAGAATTTGATAAGATAAAATTGATAAAAAGATGGATTCTTTTGGCCCAAAGGCCAATAAATAATTAAAATAATCAAATTATTTTAATCACTCACAATTTACAAAAATATTATATGACCTACAGTAAAATAATATGTATGTACACAAAGATTAATATTTTATGTTTAAAATTTTATAAAATTGGAAAAATCTATAAAACCTTGGGTTAGATAAAATTTTATCTCGAAATTAAGTATTAACGGCTAAAAGACAGTATTTGCGGTTGTGTTATGACTTATTGTGTTTGACTTCTAAAATTTGCGGGTATTTTTCTACAATCTGAAGAAGTATTCCATCGATGTAGCACCTAAGTTGGCCGTTAACTTCCTGCTGCTCTTGGAGAGCTTTCTGCATCTGTAAGTGTCGTTAGAATAAATTTTATAATCAAAAGTAAAATAATACAATGAAACTTCATTTTAAATAACACAATATATACTGTTGGTGCATATACAAGATGGTTTATGTACTATTTGTGTACATTACATGGCCCTTATTGTATTTGCATTGAAGAAAATAGTGATAAAAGTGTGGGTGTCAAAAAGATACATTTTAGAAGACGCATTTGAAGCATTTGACTATAATTTTGTTAGGTATTAATGTTATTTCAGTATTTTTTAATAATTAGATGGAATAAAGTCTTGGCAATATGCTAATTTAAAGTAGTTTTATTAAATATCAGTTTTACTTGATAATTACCACTATTTCCACATATACGGTGTTTATAAATGATGCAGAATGCATCGTAACATGTGTCACAATAGATTTAAAGAAATAGTGGTATTTACCAAGTAAAACTTCAATTAAAAATTGATAGATTTTATTACAAAATGACTGCCAAATAAATTGATGATATTTTAAAAATATGTTAATATACATTTACCTAATAAAGTATTTATGTCTTTTAATAAATGCGTCTCCTAAAAATTAGACACGAGAAACTCATCTTTTTTTGGTTGCACTGTTGATATGTATGTACATTTATACATACATAGCATAAAAATGACAAAAAAATTACCTGTAATCAACATTTTTTTAAACTGTTGTTTATGTTTTTAACTATTCATAATAAAACATTGTTTAATAGTGAACAGTAAATTAAGATAAAAAATAATCTGGTATAAATAACATCCATCAAAATATCGATTCAAAACTGAATCCGGGTTAGTTACGTAATGTATTAGAACTTATGATTAAAAAATAAAAGTTTTTATTAGCAATATTAGTTGATTAAAAAAACAAAGGATATTTATTTTTATTTTTATCAAGCAGCCACTTGTTTACGAGTGAATGAGGATATAGGTAACTACAATAAAATTTAAAACAATTGCTTGGATACTGATTGGATAATGAAAATAACAGTTTAAGTTATTATTTTGCTGTTAGTCAGATGTGAGTAGATAAAATTGCAAACCATTAGAAAATATACTACCATGCACCATTTTAAATAAGTTTATTTAAAGTAAAAATATAATTATGGGAAAGTAAAGAGTAATTCCTTTTTACTGTTTACTTTTCTTAGAAGAATAAAAAATACAACTTTCACGGGAAAAAATAAATAGAAAGCTATTAGGATATAAGTCACTCCAAAGTGTAAGTAATATATGATTCATTTGGATAGCAATGAATTCTGTATATTCAATAAATAGTCGGAGTTGTTAGGAATAGGAAAATGGAAGATGATATGAGATGTTTCATTTTGTGTATGAATAGTTAGTAAGAAGTTTAGTAGAATCCCCATGCACAAGTCACTTTACACAATGTTCCATACCTTATCAATTTGTGTGTCGTAATGATCTTGTGCAAACCCAAACTGCAAAACATAAGAACATAAAGCAAGCTGATGATACAATAATTCTCTATGTATTACTAAATACAAATGTTATTACAAGCATTTATTATTTGAACATAATTCTGATAAGCTGAATGTTATTGAAATGTTATTTTGGATATGGGGTTAAAATTAAATAAGGACAATATAATATTCTTTATGTTATCATGTTTAAAGCACTAATAGTGGAAGTGAATACTTCTTTAATTGCGAGCAAGAGTAAATTTTCGAGACTGAGATAAAGTTTTATAAAAAATGTGGGTCCACATAGAATGATTTTCAACTATTCGTATTTTAGTATTTTTTTTAATTGGCAACACTAAGATAAAAAGTTTAAATTAAAAAAAAGAATGGGGGTCCACATAGAATGAAAATATTCACATTTTAGTCAATTTTTCAATTGGCAACATTGGTGGAATGCATGGCTACCAACGTGACCATGATACCATATTTGATTCCAAGGATCAGATAGGAACCAAATTTAAAAATAGAAAACATATTTCAAATCAAAAGAAATTGTTAGGTCTGCATACAATGTGTATTTTATTTCAAGAATGAAAACTATTATTGTTTAGAATCTTACGAAAGTAGTGTGATTATTTATTTTTCATGCATGATACCATGCTGTTAAAACAATTCACATTCCAACTAACAGCAAAGAAGTATCACTTATGGCGCAAATATAGTGTAAAACTGGACTATTTAATAATAATAAATAAATTTAAAAAACTAAATGACATCTAGTCAATGTGATGCCTACAGTGCATTCTATACCTATATTCGAGATATAGCAAAACACCATCAAGTGTTATTAGTAAACCTATTACGTCACATACATTTTGTGATGTAATTTATTACTGGTATCCTGATCTGAATTAAATTGATAAATTGCCACATTATCTTTAAAAATTGTCCTAACTTGAGTATTCAATTCAAAACGATAGCTGTTTAAAATGCCTAGTAAAGATATATTTTGATATATGTACTTTTTTATAATCACATAAAATAAAATTGTAAAATCTATTTACTATTTGTTGCTTTTCCTAAAATATCTGTGCAAATATTTCTAATGTGTCAAGATCTACTGCTAAATATGTGTAAAACGAAAACTCAACTACATGAAAACTTTAACAAATGTGCACTGTAGTATAATAAACAAGCAGTCAACTAATGGTACAGGAAGCAAAAATAGTTATCAAAAAAAAATTGTTTTTAATCAATTTTATTGATTGTCGGATATTAACATTTTTGTATTACATATTCAACAAATTTAATGACTACTATGTTTGCTTTCAGTACCGTATTTTAAAAATAATTTCAGACTTGGTATTCTTCACTCCTATAAAAATTTCAGGTAGTTAAACAATATTTCAAAATCGGAATGATAATGAAAAAATATAAAATACCTGGTCGTTAGTCATCTCTGTTAGTTCAGCGGCGAGACTGCTCTGAGGAGGTGGTCCAAGGAGAGAACGTCCTGTCTCCAGTCCTCGTGTTAACATCTGTGCTTGAAGCTCTTCGTGAGCTTCAGAGAGTTCTGAAATTGGTAAATATTATTTATATATGTTAGAAACGTGAAGAATTAAGTATATCAAAGGTGAATTTGAAAATAAATATGAAAATTATCAAAACTGTCATAATTGAAAGCAGGAATGGGTCCTAACTATTTGTTGGGTTACAATGTAGTTCTATATTCTATATGAACCTTTATATACCTAGCATATCTAAGAAGTGGCATGCACAGAGTTTTTAATCAAGGTATGTAATCAGGGTGTTGGGTAAGGATAAGTCATAGTAGGCACTGGTTGTGTTTCTATACGGAACGCGAGTAATCCAGGGTAGGCACTGCTTTTCTGCCAATATAGAATACACGCCTCTGTATTTAAGCTACCATACATTTACACTACAATTTTAACATTTAATAAATAAATAATAATCCCTTACCGCACCCCAATGGTGCATAGGGCACTGCTTCATATAAATGCAGTGTTATCTCGATCGATTACACATGAAGGAAAGGTGATCAGCCCTCCACTTCAGGTATCAGTCCAGTGTAATATTGAATAAATATTATAGTGAAAAAATCACTTATATTTATTAAACCCCCCTGGGAATCGAACCCGGGACCTCCAGAACGGTAGGCGAGCATGCTGACCATTACACTACGGAGGCGGACTCCGGATTTAAATAAGAAATAAAAGTGTTGAATTTAGTGTGTGCCTTAACATAATTGAATACGAAATTTGCACATCTGAAGTTGGCAACAACTGTTAATATTAATCAATGCACTTGCGATATTTTCCACACACCCTGCAGCTAACTTCACACAGTGCACAGAGCAGTTGTAGAGGTGTGAGCGTACGTAGCACTACAATCATATCTCATTTCTTCTTAAAAATTATCATTATAATATGGTTCCTGGTAAGAGCATTTTGTAGAAAATAACACAAGATGAAATGGACAACTAGGAGAAATAGAACATTAAGATGGTTCGGATATGTGGAACAAACTAATGGTAAAACGCATTCACAATGTGAAATATGGATGGATTATGATGAAGCAGAAAGTGAGGAAGTTTAAAGATACGGTATGATCAAATACACCAAATTCCTGAGAGTGTACAAGTCCTGAGTCTGAACAATTGGCATGCATGGAGATGCTTGGATGTGAAAGAGGAAAAACATGTGAGCAAAGACAAGTAGTTGAACGATCTATCCTCTCTGCATACCTCTGCTAGGAAGTAGTATGACGGTTAGTTAGTTAGTTTGAAATGGACTAAGCCAAACTGGAACCGTGTATAATACTCTATCATAGACTAATTTCCAGTTCCTGACAACTAGATATTTCTATTTATTTATTATTTTAAATTTAAGTTTTCATTCGTTCGAACCCATAAGGGTACGGATAACCGCACCCCAATGGTGAATAGGGCACCGCATCATAAAAACACAGTATTTTCTTGATCGTTAACACATAAAGAAAAGGTGATCAGCCCTCCGCTTCAAGTACCAGTCCAGGGTAATATTGAATAAATATTAGAGTGAAAAAATCACTTATATTTATTAGACCCCCCTCTGGAAACGAACCCGGGACCTCCGGAACGGTAGCCGAGCGTGCTGACCATTACACTACGGAGGCGGACAAATACATACGTATACATACGGTGTTTGAAAATGGTGCGGAATGTATCAAAACACATGTCACAATAGATTTAAAGAAAAAGTGGTAATTTTTAAGTAAAACTTTAACCGTTTGAGTGCCAAAAAATGCATACAGTTTCTTGTAAAATGCCACCAAAAAAACATCATTTTTTATGAAACTATATATTTTTTTAAAACCCCATAAATTCTTTGAATTTTCATGAATTTTGATGATTTTTTCGGTGTTTTATTAAAGAATGTCGAAATATTTGAAATAAAACGCTTGTATAAATGAATACAGTATTTTATTTAGAAAAAAAGAAAGACAAAAATGAAAAACAAAAGAAAATCAACAACTCTGCTTTCCTGCACACGCCGTGTGGACACCCTTCTTACAATAAGCACAAATAGTCGTTGATCTACGCAGCCCAGCACCATCTTTATTACTACAGACCAGAAGAGTTTTCAAGAAATTGTTGGGCATATTTGTTGGTTTCATTTTTTATCGTTGTTAACAGAATGACATTAAAAAATAAATCAAAATATGATATAGGTTTGGAATCACGCGGAGGAGGATCCCGAAGTCCAGGCGTTTCGAAAAAATGAGAATTTTCGGTAGAAAAATTGGTTCCGGGAGGTACATTTGTAAATGAGTAATTTCTGGTGTTACTCTCCATTTCTTGGTCACGATCAGAAGAATTACTGGAAATTCGCATCCTGCGGTTGGGAAACACGGATATGACATCACTCTCACCAGAGCTACTCTTACTCGAACTTGAATTAGAGGAGTGGAAATCGTCGCTCCCGCTATCAGACATTTCAGAGGACGCGCTCGACATTATGTTTTTTAAATTAACTAAAATAAAAAAAATAATAAATGAATCTGAAATTTAAACGGTTTACTACGATCTTACAACTATTAAGATAATATTAGAATAATATTTACCAACGCCGCAGCACCACACCCTACGTACGCGCGAATCAGAGCACGACTGACGCAATCGACGGAAATCGACGATCGGCAATCTTCGTTAAAACACGAATCGACGAAAATCGACGATCGGCAATCAAACGGTTAATTAAAAATGGACAGCTTTTACCATAAAGTGACTGCCGAATCAATTGATGAAAATATATATTTTTATTCTGAGAATCTTTACCTTTATTCTCCTGCCTCAGTCTGTTGAGGTCCTGGTGTAGTTCCTCTAGCCTGAGCAGGTCCGGATTCCCGCCCCACTCTGAGCTCCTTCCTCCATCCCTCTCATCCCCTCCCCGGGCTGCCAGCTCCGATCGACTTCTCTCCAATTCCCGCTGCAACTCAATGACCAGTGCCGAGGATTTTTCGTGGGACTCTTTCTCTCTGGAAATATAAAAATATAAAATGTACATCATTACCGTTTTGTCAATCTAATGTCTATGGAAGATTACATGACATTGAAAGATTCCTGTTGCATTCCTGGATCCGATACAAAAGCTCTAGGCTTCCACACTTACAAAACAAAATTTCAATTATTACCAGGTGTATGCATAAGTCTTTTCCAATTTCACCAAGAGATGGCGCCACCGAACAGTACACAGCGCATGAATTTAACACTACGTCAGTTTGTTCTTCCGACATTAACCTACAAACACACACAAGTTGAGTCTGCCAAATAATAATGTCTGTGTTGTATGTTCAGTGATCATGTCGACCTTTGTGCCTGAAAAAGAAAATTAACGGCATGCATTGCAGCATCTTAGCAATTTTGAAGAAGTTGGAAAGTGAGCTGATGAATGGTTTGCCGCAAAAGACAAACAGTTTTTCTAGCATGGTATTCATAACTTACCTGAAAGATGAATGAAGTGTGTTGACGCCTATGGCTTATGTTTTGAATAAACAAAAAATAAGTTTCCCTTGAAATTTACGTGTTTTCTTTACCACAAAAACTAGCAAAAACTTATGCATGCACCTGGTAAATGGCAATATAAAAAGATGGAGTGTGTAAATAGACAATGAACTTACTTTCTGTGTGCTTCTCTGGACTGCTGGAGAAGCATGGTGAGGTTGGCCACTGAATCCTGCGCATCGTGGAGTCGCTGAGCTTCTGCATCAGCTCCAAGTTTCAAGCCCTCGGAAACTCCTCGTAGCCGACCGGCCTACAATACAAACATTTGAAACTGTTAATAAAATAATATCATAAAAGCAAAATTGAGGGTCGATGAGGTGTGGGCAGAAGACAGATCTCCTGGCTCCGGAATATATGAAATAAGATGGGGATCAGGACTGTTGAGGCGCTATTTAGAGCTGCCCAAGACAAGGACAATTACTCTCATGTGATGGTCAACGTCAGGGGGACCGCACTGACTCAACACACACATAAGAAGCAGAATAAAACAATGAACTTAATCAATTGTTTTGCATTTAAGTAATTAAAACTGGTTAATATTGATAATATACAGTAATAAACGGTGCCATCCTCTACTGGATATAGGGATGTGGTACCTTCCCACACTAGTTCTCAGGATTACAATTAGGCTGTGTTCAGATGAGCCTATTTTTTACAATTTATATCATATTGACAGTACGCATGTTGTTTTTAAAAAAAAGTTTTAATTCATTTACATTGTTTCATTCCTGAATAAGATTATTATGAAGTTACTTGTCATTCCATGAATATTTGGGTAGTGAGATTTAGCTGTATTTATTTATTTTTATTTCATCATGCACATAATTGTAAATTAAAATAATATATTTCTTGAATGTTTTCCGCAGATACTTTGTGGCACATTTTATAATATGTTTATAAAATTAATTAACTTCGTTTTCACTACTTTTTTTATTAATACAATTTAACCTACCGGTTTCGACAATACCTTGTCATTATCAGGGTTTATTTTAAATCAAAAACATTAAAATACTCTCACCAAAAACTTCCACACACTCCATAAAAATCCTAAAATATGGATAATATTTAGGATTTTTATGGAGTGTATGGAAGTTTTTGGTGAGAGTATTTTAATGTTTTTAATGTTTTTGATTTAAAATAAACCTTGATGATGACAAGGTATTGTCGAAACCGGTTGAATTGTATTAATAAAAAAAGTGGTGAAAACAATGTTAATTAATTTTATAAAGATATTCCAATAATATACCCTCACTGAGTTTTCCCGCACTGAGGGCACATTTTACAATATTTATTTATAAAATTATATGAAAGAAAATTGTTTATGACATGTGATCAAATACGACATGCCCAAATGATGCATTCTACTTCAGATCCACCCGATTCCACTATCCATTATATGAATAATAGTTCTTTTATACTAAGTTTTGTTATTTGATGACTTTGTGAATACTGGAACCAGGTTGTACAACTTGATTGCACAATAGTAAGAGTTCTTTAGACCAAAAGAGGTTTGTGTTATGTTGTATCCTTGTAGAATATTGAATGAGTTATTCAGTTAGTAATCTCACCTCTTGTTTGAGATGGCCCGCCTCTGTCTCGGCATGAGCAAGCCTCATGTTGAGTGCCTCGAGTTGCGAGTCGCGGTCGCGCTCCACTCGGGAAATGGCCTCCCGAGCTCTCCTCTGCTCTTCTGCTATACGCTCGTCACATCTCACTTCAATCTGAAATAGTAAATACCAGAAAAAAACATTAAATAACTTCATTATGATGACTAACATGAAACTTTTTATGTGCATCATATAAAATTATTTACCTAGTTAAAGATGAGAGAATTAAAAAAAGGTTGTCTTAAAAATATAAGAACTAGTTAATTTATAAATAATATTGAATACAATAGAGTACCGTAGAACGGCGCTACTTGAACTTTGATTTGTTACTTGAGCCCAGTACAAAAAAAAATATTTAAATCTGTATTTGGTCTACAATAATGAATGTATCGTGACAATAAGAGTCACCTGTCAGGGAAACAATGAATCATGTCGATGCATTCATTATTATAGACCAAATACAGATCTAAATATGTTTTTGTACTGGGCTCAAGTGACACATCAAAGTTCAAGTAGCCCCGTTCTACGGTAGCTAATTTTATTGAAACTTTTGAACAATTGTTATGTATTTCATATTATATATATATATATATATATATATATATATATATATATATATATATTTATTTATTTATTTATTTATTTAAACTTCATGTACAGAAAATAAAAAGTACATTGGCGGGCTTATTGCTAAAAAGCAATATCTTCCAACCGACCAAAGACGGACTAGTGATATTGATCAAAACGTTTGATACCATATATAGCCGTTTGCAATCAGTGGGCAGATAGTACTTGAACATTTAAAAAAAACATAAATTACAAATTGACATTTAAAAAGAAACATAAATTAACAAAAGACCATAATAAGGAGGGCAAAGGAAGAAGGGAGATTAGGGAAGGAGGTAGAGGGAGGAGGTTTGATCGACAGTTAGGATTCTAATGACAGATAGTAATGTCTCAGACGTTTATATATATATATATATATATATATGTAATAAAATAACTAGGTACCTACCTATACATTTTATTAAGTACTTACTAATAGTACCTACATAAAACAGTTCTACCACCAGATGTCGCATGCGTCGCACGGAATTAAACAAAAGAGATCCGATAGAAAAAATATAATATTATTAACTGTCAGAATCAGATAGATATAAAAATTATTGTAAAGATTAATTGAGAATAAACTTTTATTGTCGTTTCTTTAATTACAAAGCAACACATTGTTTATTTTATTATTATACACCCACTTTACATATTATTTACACCCAATTTATAAAGAAAAATATTACCACGTTTTATATATATATATATAAACATAACACATGCGTAAACCATCATTCACTGCGTCGATAGCTTGTTAGAATTTAAAGATGAGAGATAGAGTTGTCTTGCAGGTAGCAGGCTTGCTAGAATGGCCATCAAATCCAGCATAAGCTAAACAATAGGTGACAAAAAGCAATAAACTTCCACCATTACCCGGAATTTCGCCGTCCAACAGTCAAGCCAATCGTCGTTTTAAAATGCTAACTGACGTGCCGGACGGTAAAATTCCGTGTAATTCCGTGTAGTGGACAAACGCCCTATGAATATTTTCAGATAGAAATAAGTAAAATAAAATAAATAAGTATAAATAGAATACAAGGGACAACAATGGATGTCCAGACATCTACTCTCTGGTATGTATTGTCACATTCTAGTATGTAGTCAACTTACGTCTCTTAGCTGCTCTTCTAGGATGTGCACCCTGGCCTGCAGGACGGCATTCTCCGACTTGGCACGGGAGTAGCGGTCATCCGTAGAGCTCTGCGTGTCCGCCAACACTGTTACCTGCTGCTGCAGCAACTGAACCTGTAAGAAAGACCATGCAAATTAAAGAATTTTCTACAAAATATTTCAACTGACGTTGCCAGAACCTCTACAATATAGTCTAGCGTACTTGACATTAGTAAATAGTAGAAAGCTCGATTTGTGAAAGCCTATTGAATAATTATTTTATTTTAATAAATGCATAAATGTGTCGCCTACTTTCAAAATCCGCCAGATCCAATTTCATAAGATTTTAAAATGAATACACTATCAGAATGACAATTGTGGGTTTTATTGTTTAAAATATTTATATACTTGAAAACCCTGATAATAAATACTTAAAAACAGCGTTGTATTTCAAATTCCGCTATATTCATGGAACTTGCCTTCTGACCCATATCGGCCAATCAGAGAGCGGGGATAAGTCAAAAATTAAGATGATGTCATTATCAGTTTGGGTCTCGTGTTTTTATTTTGAATTCTGAAAAAATTTCTAAAAAAATGGGAAAATTCTCTATTGCATAATATTTTATCTAATGATAGATATTATATTTCTTTTAACATGAATGTTGTCGGAAAATTTTGCATTTATTGTAAAATCGACTTACATGGATCTGGCGGATTTTGAAAGTAGACGAGACAAATGTTTATAACCAAGAAAGATTGGTTTCATGTACTGTTTTATTGGCACGGCGACAATGAACTTGTAATGAGAACTTTCTCTATATCAAGCTTAAGAGTTTTTGTCTATACATGGGTCACTTTCTGTTATACAACACTATCTCCTACCGTAATTTTAAAAGAGGTGTTCATATATTACACAAAAATGTTGTTTAGATCAGTATTTTTTATTTATGAAAGAACTACAAGAACTATTTTTTATTTATGAAAGAGCACAGACTCTTTTATGGAGAGGCACAGCGAATCGAAATATAAAAGTTCTACATATGTATAAATGATTCAAATGTTATTATGTTATAAATAAAAATGTAAATATATTAAATGAATAAAAAAAAAAAAAAAAAAAATAACGGAAAGTAAAAATATCATATTGGTGTTATGAAAGTTGTATTAAAATATTTTTTTGTTTTAGACTTTCCAATTTATATTTCCCTGATTAGCACTCAACGACGAAGAAGTCAATTGATTGGTTTATATTATGCACTGACACTTCGTGATGGAATTGCATTTTTAATATATTATTAGATTAAAACCAATATTTTTAGCTTTTCCACTTTATTTTTATTTGACCAGCGACCGGGTTTCGTCGTTACCGACACCGTACTAGTCTGATGATGTCGGTAACGACGAAACCCGGTCGCTGGTCAAATAAAAATAAAGTGGAAAAGCTAAAAATATTGGTTTTAATCTAATAATATATTCAATTGATTGGATTGATGAATCGTTATATTGGTTGTAAGTTACAAAAAGGTAAGGTAATTCTTTCATCTCTCGTTTTGTATTTGTATTTGGCTACCATGCACTATATGAATGTAAAATTTACTCAATATCGAACTGATACCTGAAGCGCAAGACTGATAATTATGCCTTCATTTGAGTAACAATCAAGATAACACCGTATCGATAGATGCAGTGCCCTAAGCACCATTGTGTAATTTCTCACGAAAACGGCGCTATATAAATTGGCCATATTTATTACTATGAAGAATATTTATTAAGGATTACTCTGGTTGAATTTAGCACTACACCATTTAATCCGGTGCCCTATGCACCATTGACTACAGTTTGGAATTAGAAAAAGATGATTAATATAACCCTTAGATCAAATACATTTTTGCTGAAAAAAGCTACATTATTTCATTTATTAAAATTAATATGATTTTTAATATAATTATTTTACCAATCGACCCCACCAAACAATTGTTCTGAACTTTATCGATGAAACGTGTGAAACATGCTGAAATGCGTCATGTCGCTGTTCTTTCGGGAAATGAATAATCACACGCGTAAGTTTGACGGATAGAACGACAAAATACGAAACGACAGTGGTTATCGCACTGAACTCGATAAACTGATAAAGTAATTCACGGCCTTCCATTCCTAACGACGTATTTTAACAAAAAAAATCAACTACCTACTTGTTTCAAAGTGTGACAATAATTATTGTATTTCGTGTAAATTCTTCAGACTATAATAATAGTATAAAACATATCACTCACTGCTTTCAACAACGTCATATATCAAAAAACTTGATTTTTCAGGAGATCGTTTTTAAAGTTTAAGAATATAATGAAATGTATTAAAAATAAATATCAAGCCACTTTTTGAACTTTTTACTGGGCCTTTTTAGGTAAAACCTGAAGGTTTTTTTCTCCATTTGAAAAATATTAAGTATATTTGAAAAAATAATTAAACAATGCCTTTTCTTCAAAATGCAAAAACAACACTTTCTGCCCTGTAGCGGGTAAATATTAAGTTAAAAATATGCCGCTTTTGCTGGGATATAGTACATTTTCTGGACATTTCGAAAACATGCACAACTGAAAATTTAGGATTTTTGATATATCCACTCCTCCGACAAGAAGAAAAAAGAACAATAAAAATAAAAATAGCCAAATGGATAGGCCATAATATAAGACACTCAGACCTGCTCGGATGTCTAAACTTAAAACACAGTAAGGGACATTTAAAAAAAAAACTTTATTTGCATTTTTGGACTGAGTAGACGTACCCCCATAACCTACTTAAGAAAAATTCTTTAAAATATAGCTAAATCCTAAGATAGCAATTCTTAAAAACGCAGTAAGTACACTTTGGTAATTTAAAGTCTACTAAAGTACAATTTTAATACTAAGTAAGTCGCATCGCCAAAATAAAAACGTAGTAAGTGTAGTCTGTCCCTTACTGTGTTTTAAAATTGTTAAATTACCCTATTTCAACCTAACGAAACAAACAAAACTGCATTAATCGCAGCCTTATGTTCAATTATAAAGATTATAGAATATAAACTATTAAATATTAAATCTCATGATATACAGCATCTTTTAAGCTAAATTTCATTTAGCTCAGTCTAATAGTTTGCTTAGGGCACGCTTTTAAAGTGATGAACACGTTTTTTGACTCTCTGTACAATTCGTCTCGTATCCCTTACTGCGTTTTGATTTTGGACAGCCGTGCTTCTTATGATAGCGTAGGGCATGTGCGAAGGCACAAACTACAGAAGACGAGCGGAGGATAGAGCCGGGTGGAGACTAACCATGAAAGAAACAAACCAATCATCACACATATTGTAACCCATGAAGAAGTTTATGTATAGCTGGATACTGAGACATTAAGTGCCTTTAATTAAAATAAAGGGAATCGTCTCTTCCCTTCATTGTTTCAACTTCCAATTCGAATAAGGCGATGTAAAATGTGAGGCCATAAATCAATATCATTTTAAATTATCAGCGCCCAACGAGGAAGCAATACAATGTGACATTTGGCTATAAATGAATTTCAAAGTATAACTTATCGCAGTCGTCGTATCCATGTTTTTAAAATGATACATCGTAGAGAATTTTTGAATTCTAATGACTTATTTATTTATTTAAACTTCTATACTAAATAACTAATCAAACAACCAACACGCTGCTTCCCCGCAGGGTAGACAGAGAGAACAGAACGCCACACCAATCTGTCTTTGCAAACAATCTTCGCATCTTCCACATTAATTCCGGCAAGGAATTACGACTTGTAACACATGTAACATTATTTTTTGCCATCTCATCAAAGATGAAGAAGAATATGGAAGTCTGGGGATTTACGGGGCTGACGACCGTCATAGGCTGGATTAAGTGATCACTTTACACACGTGTAACATTCACCAATTCTACCCGTTATTGACAACCACACTACTCTAATTCTTGAAGTTCTATATATATGAACCAATTTAGAAACCTTGTTCTTGAATGACTACAACTTCACTAGAAACATCTATTGGTGAGATGTATCATCAGGCTGGATGTCAGACAGAGCCCAGTCTGATGATGTTGTTATTTTATTCTATAAAATGCAGTTACACCAAGAAATGTCAGTACAAAACTTAAATCTAATACTTATTTAATATAATGAAGAATGAAGAATCTAGAAAAAAGTAAGCTATAAAAATAAAACTCTCACAGAACTACAAACAACCATTATATAAAAAAGCGAAGTTCTAAATTCACTCGTGACATAATTTCCCCAGCATCCGTTTGATCTACGAGTATCTCTCATGGCCTTGGGAGAGTTTTCGTCGGGTTGGAAAAAATAAGAAAAAAACAGAACACTTCGGCGTAAAGAATAAAAATTTTATTCTATTAAACAATTCGGCACAGTCGCTTTAAAAACTTTTTCCATTATGTATTTCATTTTTCAAATGATCAAAGCTAGTCATTAGATTGTTCGAAATTCGTGATTTTTCAATGTTCATTAATATTTATTTATATATAAGAAGAAGATGTGTCGGGCTGTGGTCCCGTGGTTTATTATTATTATTTTTTTGTGTTTTTATTTTTTACAAAAATACTTCAATTTCATACTATTTCTGTGAGCCTAAGCGGCTCATTATTAGAAATAGGTATCAAATTGTGGTACAGTGGGTTCGAACCGAGAAACTCTGACTCAAGAGTCCGCGACACTAACCTGTTGTGTCGGGTTGTGGTCCCGTGGTTAGTGTCACAGACTCTTGAGTCAGAGTTTCTCGGTTCAAACCCACTCTAACACAATTTGATACCTATTTCTAATAATGAGCCGCTTAGGCTCACAGAAATAGTATGAAATTGAAGTATTTTTGTAAAAAGTAAAAACACAAATACTTCTCTCTTTAAAAAAATCTCACTCTGATATATATTTAATTTCACCCTATAATGGTACCCGAAGCGCAAGAATAATAACCTTACTTTCATGTTATGACCAAGATGATACTGCGTCAATATAATGTAGTATAACCTAAGTAAATGTCCGCCTCTGTAGTGTAATGGTCAGCACGCTCGGCTACCGTTCTGGAGGTCCCGGGTTCGATTCCCAGGGGGGTCAAATAAATATAAGTGATTTTTTCACTGTAATATTTATTCAATATTACCCTGGACTGGTACCCGAAGCGGAGGGCTGATCACCTTTCCTTCGTGTGTAAACGATCAAGATAACACTGTGTTCATATGAAGCAGTGCCCTATGCACCATTGGGGTGCGGATAAGGGTTTCAAATTAAATTAAAATAACCTAAGAAGGTATATGTACAATTTTTTTGATCCTTTAAGTTATATATGTACCTAATCTTAATATCTTATATTTTTGGAAAAAAAACTTAAGTGGAAACACTTGTAGTTTCTTTAGAACAAACACTTCACAAAATTGTTTTTTCTTGTTTATGATAAGCTTATATTTTTTCCTAAGCGAAATACTACACGTAGTTACACAATCTTGATTAATAATTTATTGATGTAGCTTAAATAATAATAAAAAATAGTTTTGATACCATAAATTTAATTGCTAGACACTTCAAATTTTGATACCACCAAAATGGAATTTATAGCCAAAAAATATTTTATATATAAAATACGTGTTTGTCGACTGTTATGAATATTTTTTTACGATGTAAATTTAGTTCAAGACAATAGTGTTATTGTTTTTACGACTTTAATACAAATAAGTAAGTAGAGGGATTAATAATTTTAAATATCATAGATCTGAATTTTGAAAAATTAGACAGTCATAAAATAATAAACATTTATACAACATTGTTTGCTGTCTCAAAATCCTTTTCACGCTTATTTATTGTAACTTGAGTGTTTGATAATGTCTTAATAAGACGAAACGCGTCCCATATTATCATATACAAATAAAAGTAGAATTCAATCCAAGAACCGTGTTTAATTTTGGATATAATACCCAACAATTCCTTTTTACACACCCGAAAATGTTGTGAATAAAATAATCAGGTCAAATATAAGCTGCATAATTTTTTAAAATCATGTTTCAGGCGTCTCCCAGAATGTAAAATAATCCGGTTAGGAGTACCGCGATTGTCAATCATGGGTAGAATGGTGAATGTTACACGTGTGTAACAAGTGATTACTTTACCAGCTTTTGACAGGTCATAAAACCTGTGAACACCCATATTCTTCTTCATCTATGTTGAGATGTCAAAATGTAAAAACGTTTACAATTTAAATTAAAAATTAATATTTTACGAATATATAGAGGTTCCACGGTATATAGTAATGTTTCGATACGGTTGGCATAATATTAGAACGTCTGGATAAAAAAAAGAATTAATAATATGAAATAGTGCGCAGGTAGGATTGAGTGTTCTCGGATGTGGTATACGACGGCGTACATTGATAAGTATTGTGGTTTATGCACCATTGGCAAGTCCAGTGCCGGAGTAGTGACTTTATTGATTCGGCAGTCACTTTGTGGTAATATCTATCCATTTTTTATTTAAGTTTAACTAAATATTTACCACTATTTCTTAGTGGCTGTAAGTGATATAAATCCGGCCTACTAGTGTTTTTATTACTATTTTTTTTAAGTAATGAATATTCAAATCCAAATTATCTAATAGAAATATGTTTAAGTATACATTATCATACAAAATAAATTAAATTAAACTTGACCATTTTCGCTTTCAAAATGGATCTTTGTCAGACAGGAGAAATATCTAATTTAACATACCCAACCTATAAAGGATTGTATTAGACTCGTTTTGTGTTTATAACAGCCGATATAATTAATATTTTCATTCATCATTTTCTTTTGGAAAATTCTACTTCGAAAAAAACGTTATTTTCATAAGTTGGCAATGAATGACGTCACAGAAACGATGGAGTTATTTTAATATTGGTAACATCGGCTCAAATCGGAAGAAGATTTAATATTCTACCGGCTGGAAAAAAACTTATTTTTTTAACACAACGTGGTTTGCAAGTGGACTACTCATTCAGCAATTACGTAAATCCAGCACTGGGCAAGTCGGTAGGTATTTACTAGGTACTAGTCACTCTCCCAGGAGATGAGTGCCAGTAGCTCGCCCAACCGACAAGATGATGATGCTACACATATTATGGGTGGCGATGAATCAACCAATACGCATTTGACTCGCGACTATCCTTGGATATCTATCGGAGATGTCTTGTGATGTGCGCGAGCGAGCGCAGTAGAGCGTGTAGAAAATAATAATAAATACGAAACTATATTCGAGTACTTAAATTTTATTGTCATTAATATGTGAGTTGACCCTCGTATGACACAATCGGCTAATCAATGAAAAACGGTCTAAGAAGTGAACAGACTACGCCCAAAGAAATAGATATCCCAGATGATAAAATCAAAACACTAAAATACTTAGTAATTTGGAAAAGCATCATACACTTCATGAAGGTTTACACTATAGATGTCGTAGACGAGGTTTTACTCGAAAATAACAGATTAAAATAATTAATTGAAGCACGTTTACAACTTTCATACTTTTTGCATATCGCTCACACTTTTCAACAACGTCATCAAAAATCGACAATTTTTAGTTGTGCATGTTTTCGGAATGCCCAGAAAATGTACTATATCCCAGCAAAAGCGGCATATTTTTAACTTAATATTTACCCGCTACAGGGCAGAAAGTGTTGTTTTTGCATTTGAAGAAAAGGTATTGTTTAATTATTATTTTAAATATACTAAATATTTTTCAAATGTATAAAAATCATTCAGGTTTTACCTTAAAAGAT
This sequence comes from Brachycentrus maculatus, assembly GCF_059751285.1. Lineage (NCBI taxonomy): Eukaryota > Metazoa > Arthropoda > Insecta > Trichoptera > Brachycentridae > Brachycentrus > Brachycentrus maculatus. Next base: position 1,500,433 of record NW_028281056.1, on the reverse strand, counting down.
CCGTTGCACAATAAAAAGTTCAATAAGTGGCTTTATATTTATTTTGAATACAATTTATTATATTTTTAAACTTATATGTGAGCGATATGTGCTTTCATACTTTTTGCACTTACAAAACATGGACATGTTGAACGAATGAGTGGAGAAAGAATGGTTAATCAAATTTATAAGGCAAATAACTTTGAAAATAGGAGCAGAAGACCGAGGAAAACTTGGCACGATCAAGTATGTCAAATACTTGAAAGCGGTCAGGTCAGGAATCGGAATAATCGGCGGGTATGTACCATATGTGAGGAGATGCATGGATGTGGAAGAGGCGAAGAATGTTTGCAAAGGCAGATTGATGTGGCGTTCTATTCTCTCGGCGGAAGCAGAAAGCGGCGTGATGGTTAGTTAGTTAAAATATCACAGGAATATTTTTTCTCATTTATTTACATCTTTTTACATTCCAATAATTTCATTTAAGATTCGTTTGCGTGGTAAAATTAAAATGAAATAAGAGATTTGCTGATGTATGTGCATATAACCAAGGAAACATAAAAGTGAGATTCCTGTTTGAAGAAAGTGTTTCAATGCAAAACAGACCCGTGTATAAAAGCATCCCACCTGATTTCAAAATAGATCGTCGGTTTATTATTAAACAGTATGTATTTCATAAACAAAGCTGCGAATTCCACTTACTGATCCATGATGGCTACTGTAATTCACACTCAAACACATATGCGTAAGTAGATATTATATTATGTTCACACAGTGACGCCTAAGATGTATAAAAATGTGTCACAATAATGGATACAGGGCCCTCATGAAGTTACCCCGACACAGTAGCGCGAGTGGTATGTTTGCTTCAACACACTGAGATGGGCCAATAAGGCAAAGAGTGGCAGGCTTCCGGGAGAGGCTGATGAAGGGCTCCAACCTTATCATACTACCGCTTGTGGAGCACAGATGGAGTCTAGACATATGACAGCACTGGAGTGCATTTTTGCATTTTGCCAGCGAACTGATCTTCTCATATCATCTCTCCAGAATTACGAATTAAGTTAATTGCAATATTTGTATTTTTTAAAATATACTATGTAGTTGTGAACAAAAGTAGGTGGCTTTGCATTTGGGTTTAATAACGAGATTCTACAAGCAGAAACTAAATGGAAGTTTTTTTTTTTAATGCAATATTTTTCCTATCGGAAAATTATTTCTTAAATATCGTTTTGTCGGTTTGGCCGAGAACGACTTCTCACGAATCGAATATCAGTAAAATGGGTAATTTAACTTCAATTTAACTTCTTAGGTAGATGGATGAAAAAAATTATCCTACAAAACAATTTTGTTATAAAATCATTATTTCATATCTTAATTATAATGTCGACCGATTTCGAAGCAATTATTATGTAAGTTATAAAGAGGAAAATCACAAAATAAGGGCTTCAAATATATGGTATTGTAGATAACGACGCTTATTTTATTTATCAGAATTAAAAATGCACGTATCTATACGAACATTCCGAAATTAAGTGACTTTTGCAATTTTTCTTTTATTAGAAGTGAAATTGGCGAATAATTGACGAAAATCTATCAAAATTTCTTATTTCATTTGTGACATTAATAAAAAAAAAATTATGAGAAGACTTGGGTACAAAAATAAGTAAACTAAAAGAAAACGTCAATCGATTCGATTGAATCAGATAATATAATATTGGAAGGCCTATAGAAGATAATAGTAAGGTTGGTGTGGAACGAATAAAAAATAAAAGGTCCTCACTCAACTTTATCTAAAAAGGTTTCAAGAATATGGCAATAAATAGTCATCGGCAAACATTAAAGGTAGACTAATTACTTTTCTCTTTCCCGTGTTGAATCATTTTGAGGTCAAAATTCTCATGACGAAATTATTGGAGTAGACTATGACTGCCTTCCTAAACTTTAAAGTACCTAATAATAAAAATATACAAACACAAAAGAAAGCATTGATATAAATTATTACATTATCAGACACTGGATTATTCTAAATAGTATATTACTAAAATGTTAAAATCACTGATTTTTAGAGTCTACTAAATTGTATTTTATTGTAAAAAAACACACAAATAAATTTGTGACAATTTGCCTTGTTATGGCATTTTCAAACTAATGTCTACTAATGTCTTCACATGGACATTAGTTTGAAAATGCCATAACAAGGCGAAACAAAATTCACAATCATTTTTTTTAACAATATAATATAATTTAGTAGACTGTAAAAATCAGATTTGGAAGGCGTCCAATTTGTTTTTTTTTTTTTAAAGATGGGATTTGCATTTATTATTTACCTTGCTAATTATGTACAAGGTTTATAGATCATTTAGTGGACTTTTGTTTCTTCTAACTTAACCATCACCATCGTTACTAACGTAACCGACACCATCAGACCAGTCTGATGATGTCGGTTAACGTGAAACCCGGTTGCTGGTCAAATAAAATTCATGTGGAAAAAAATACACAGTTGTCATTTTATTACATAAAATGCAGTTCCACCAAGAAATGTCAGTACAAAACTTAAATCTAATATGTTTTTATTTAAATCTGTGCTGTCCAATTTGATTTGCAAAACATCAAATTTTAAGTGAAAACCTGTATTACAGTCATAATATAATAATACGGTGATGCACTGTTCCCAATTGGGTGGGTAAAAGCTTTTTGTATAAATTGTACATACTGCGTCAAATCCCTGGTGTATAAAATCGGGAGACCCGCGTACATTACGTAGACATTAGTTTTATACAAGCCATGCATCACTGCCAACTTACATTTGCGAACCCCACATGTTGAGACGTTCATGAAGAAACATTGCAAAAAATCATTTTAGCGGAATTAGATTTGGGCCACATGGTACGCAGAGATTTTTTTTGTTTGTTTTTATAATACAATATTTATAATGATCCCTATAAGGCGTAGGACGCAGCAAATCTTGGTCACAACTGTCGTCAAGAAAAGGCGATTCAGTTGGCTTGGCCATGTAATCCGCATGCCTCCCGAGAGCCGCCATCAAGCTTGATTAAAGCTATTTCGATATATCGGCATTTTAAGAACATTTAAAGTATACTTTATTTATGTACAAAGTGGTTCTCCAATATCAAAAGAGTATTATTTTTTGACATCTCATCAAAGATGAAGAAGAATATGGAAGTCTGGGCATTTACGGGGCTTACGACCGTCATAGGCTGGTTTAATAATAAATAATAATAATTATTTAGATAATCCAGATTTTGTGAACAAGTATTTGGACACACTCAAAATGTTGTATCAAAAGAGTAAATGTAATTTTTTCCCGTCCAATATGTTTTTTCAGCGATTTTATAACGAATGTTTTTCTTTTACACGGTTTTTATCCGAATATGTCTAGCAAGCTGGTCACCATTTATCATTGGCCAGATGTATTTTACGGAAGGTCATTATAGTTGTTGAAATTTCGGCTGCAATGCCAAAAGATAAAAATAGTAATGGCGCAGGCATTACGCTAACGAAATGTTAAGAGTTTTGTTTTTAATATTTGTCTTATGCATACCTGTATGTAATTAATGTGATTCTAGCAGCTCCGAGTCGAGGAGAGCGTGTTGTGACATTATTTTTGCTTGAAAAAGCGGTATTTAAGTACTTACTATATTTATTGAGCAACGTTTGAGGCCAAGACGATATCAATCGTACATATTAGAAGAGAAACACATATGTAGTATTTGCTTTGAATGTTTACAAACACCAACGTGAAAGTGATTTAGCATTGCGATAAGGACTTATTATTGTGTTGTCCAGTTAGACAACATGGATAGATTGTGGATATTTCTCAAATTGGGTATAAACTTTCCATCTCGGCTGAACAAATAAAATGACTGCCTTCAGATTATTTTAATTTGACCAGGTACCTACACGACAATGTTCTTTTTTCTTTTAATATTTCTGTTAAATTTTAGCATTTCTGTTAACTTTTAACCCTACTGTCCTTTTTATCTCATTTCCTTTGGTTTTTTTGATTTTGCAAGACAGCAGAACATATTTATGAAATAATTTCGCTCTCTATATTTAGTCTTATTGTTTTAGCACGTATTACCCGGAGCCAATGAATTAGAGTAGTTGAAATGCACTTTTCTGTAATATTTTATATGTAATTACTTCTCTCTTGTATTTACGTTTATTTTACCTTGAACGAAAATATTTGGGCCCAAAGTATGGTAGAGTAGAGCGGCTGAACTGCACTGGTTTACTTTTTTTTTCCATACAATATGTCTTTGAAAACACTGCATTAAATACTTATGTAAAAATCTTTTATTTGTAATTTACCTTGTATTTATATTCGGGGTACAAACACTAAAGGAAATTATTATGAAAAAAACGTGTCTGTTGAAAATTGAATTTTAATTCATATATAGAAAATTTTGAGTGTGTTCACAAAGCAGAATTTTCTCCACTATTATTTTACTTATTTTTGACATCTCAATATAGATGAAGAAGACTATGGAAGTCTGGGTATTTACAGTCTGGAATGTGCTAAATGAAAGCTTTCTCAATAAAAAAATATTACTGATGATTTTGGTTAAAGATAAAAAAGCCGTACTTACTACGTACAATTTACGATTTCTCGATATGAATTTGAATTTAGCATATACCTAAGTATTCATAAATCATAATGGCAGAATTAATCTCAAAGTTCCGTTTTAATTGTCTTTTTATACAAAAATATAATACATCGGGTCGCAGGCTACCGGATGATGCCAAAACGGCAGACAAAGGTGCGGGATCTTTGGTGATTCGGTGATTTCGGATCTTCGGAGAGGATTCTAGTATATTATTGGCTTTTCATTATTCCACCTTTCATGGCGGCCGCTACCGTGAGAAGGAGAGCTAATTAGTGAGGTGAACGGGTCAAGAAACGAGAGAATAGTGGAGTACTATAGCTCTTTAATAAAAGGGTACAAAAAAACTGCCAGTAATTAAAACTTACCGTATTTTTCACACAATACAAGAAACGCATTTTTATTTTTAATTAATATTTTACTGGATTGTTTTCTATTGTGACACGATACGGATTACATCGAAAAACTTGTCAAAATAGATTTTAAGACAAAGTGGCATTTACCAAGTAAAATAAAAATTAAAAATGGATAGATTTTATCACAAAACTGCCAAATCAATCAATGAAAAAACGCAATTTTTTCTTGGTTGATTTTTGCTGATATTGACATATTTTGTAATAATAATAATAAAACCCTTATCCGCACCCCAATGGTGCATAGGGCACTGCGTCGTACAAACGCAGTGTTATCTTAATCATTAACACATGAAGGAAAGGTGATCAGCCCTCCGCTTCAGGCACCAGTCCAGGGTTATATTGAATAAATATTACAGTGAAAAAATCACCAATATTTATTTGACCCTCCCTGAGAATCGAACCCGGGACCTCCAATACGGTAGCCGAGCGTGCTGACCATTACACTACGGAGGCGGACTTGTAAAATTTATAAAATTATATTCTAGCTTCGTTTTAACCTATTTCATTTTTAGTTTGAAATATTGCATTCTAATAAAGAAGTAAACTCATCAGATAATTTAGTGAAATGAAATGGAAAAAAAGTTAAATAATAACTCATTCGTCGAGACGTCGAAGCCAATATTTATATTGAAAAAGGTTTTCAAAAGAAAACGCGAAAAAGGATTTTTGAAATGAGACAATCTAATTTAAGCTGTACGCGTATGTATGTATGTTTTTACACTAATGAACTATATCTTAAAAAAATAATTGTAGATTTTTTTTTATTGTTGATAAATTTTCGTTTATTCAAGTCGGCATGTCTTTCATGGATTGAAGAAAATGGCGCCGATTCTACGAAACCATAAACAATCATTTTATGCTATAAATACACTTTCAAAAGCGATTTGAATAAACACATCACCGAGATAAGATCAAACCAAATGGGCGAATTCCCGTAATTACCTGCTTATTACTATACATAAATGCTTAAAATATATGTTCATTTTAAAAACAACGTTACAAAAAAACAGTGTTTTGTTCTTAGGCAGAGTAGGTCCACATTTTCCGAGAAATTTATATTATTATAGTGTGAATCATAAAGTAAATAATAACTGACCTTATAATGTAGGTCGCATAGGTTATCCACGTTATTAGTCGGTGAAAGCATTAGTAAATGTCATTAATTGGAACATATTAGCAGTTTATTACTTATACAAGATAGTACAAGTATGTGTATGCAACACCGAGTGCCCTAACTATTGCTGTGATAATCTTTTACTCTCTTATCGTATCCATTATTCCTTCTCCATTTTCTTTCTACTACTTTTCTCTCCGCCTACCCCTGCGGAGAAGCGGCTTGGTGTTAGACTGATCAATCTAATGAAAAAATAATTTAATGTAAAACGCTATGGTATAAAATTCATCCATGTACATATTTTATTCAAACCCTTATCCGCACCCCAATGGTGCATAGGGCACTGCATCATATAAACGCAGTGTTTTCTTGATCGTTGACACATGAAGGAAAGGTGATCAGCCCTCCGCTTCAGGTATCAGTCCAGGGTAATATTAAATAAATATTAGAGTGAAAAAATAACTTTTTTTTATTTGACCCCACCCCTGGGAATCGAACCCGGGACCTCCAGAACGGTAGCCGAGCGCGCTGACCATTATTACATACAAAATACTGCATACATATTTTATAATTTTTGAAAAATAACTCAACGTATCGAATACTTCTAAAGGTGTTTATACTTGATATAAAAACATAAATCGTTCCTCTTTATATAAAATAACGAAATATGTTTCACGTCAAGTTGAGACACCTATAATATTGACATCTCATCCGTAGGGTGAATAATTTAGTTTCTGATATACTTAATATATTTTGTATATTAAAAGCATTGGTATACTTTGTGGTATGGTAATATAACACTCTCCTTATATTGACTGCGAAACTTGCGTCGCGGGTTCGATTCCCGCCAATTGCAAAATGAATTCAAGAAAGATTTATTTTCAATTGTTCATGGTGTTTGTGATGTATTTTTCACATTTACCTTCCCTGTCCTTACTATCCTACTTGCAGACAAGCATATAAAATAGACGCTTCGCGGGTAATTCATTAAAAAAAATTATCAATCACTTTGTGTACTTTTCACTTTTTGTGATACCACTTTGAAATGGAGTTCTACAAATTAAACGCCAAATCAATAAATAAAACCACTTTTATAAACACTTATTCGTGACAACCGGTTTCGTAATAATCATTCCATCACCAGGTCAATAAAATATGTAAAATTATTACGGTTCCACATTTGTACAAAAATAAAAATATAATAGATAATATTAATATTGCATTAAACAATAATGAAAAAAAAAATACTGAAAGGAGGACTTATTATTATATTTTTAATGAGAAGTTTTAAAATTAAATAGTATTCAAAAGAAATAATATGCCTTTACTTGTCCAGTCAAATTGTCGCACCACTGGTGGGCAATCGTCTTCTTCCCTCCATTCGTGCCATTCTTCAAGTGAGGAGTCAGTGGACCGCCACTGAACAGGTCCTCTAGTCCGTCGGATATGTCCGAGGCCAGGGCGGGCCTCACTTGGGGCCCCACAAAGTCGAACTGCCCGTCCCACATGTCGTACTCGAGCTCCCCGCAGTCCTCCAGCTCGCTGAACTCACTCACACTCCGCACACTCATTTTGGAGAATAATAAGAAACGAATCAACCACTGGCGACGGCCAAAAAACAAATGAGATCGGTGTCTTCACATCGCTATTATTATTTATTGCGATTTTGTCATATCACATTTAGAGAGGTCAACACTGATAAGCCGCGCTCCGACAGACAGGTTGGGTAGGTACTCCATGACCCGGTCCCGAGGTAACACCGAACGTATTAAATCAGTCAGTTTTATCATTGTTTTGTCGATACGATACTAGAGCCCGACACGCGATCCTCGAAATAACCGAGACTAACGTGATTCACGAGCGAAGGAAGAAGACTAATCATTTTCTACCGAAATTATGACCAATATACGTAGGTACACGCTTCGCGGAACGACTCGGTAGCATAAACAAAGCGGTTCGCAGTTTTGACAGCCCGCCAAATTCGGCCGGGGCGGAGCCACAATCCGCGCGCGAATGAAAAACTTTCAAAAATAGAACAAAACGCACTTTATACAAATTTGTTGCCAGGTGCGGAAATATTGGCGACCGATATCGAAGTGTCGCAACCGTAGCGTTCTAGCGATAGTGTTGTTGTGATCGTGGGGTCTACGCGAGGGTCGCGACCGATGACCCCCCTTCGAATCCAGTCGGCGGAATGTAATTACTAGATGGGGGGGAAAAAGCTCCGTTTGCGTGGTCGCGATTCGCGACGGAATGATCGAAACGCTTTTTAGTAAACGACATTCTCGTCAAATGCATATCGCGTCTGCTTAGGGCGTCGACCAGACGGCCACTGAATTAATGAATACAATTGAAGTATGGAAGGAGCGCCGCTGGGTGTTTACAATGTTCAACAATTCCTCATACATACCGCCATATCGCAACGCGCGTGCTGGTTTCTTGCGGGCTTCTACGATACATGTAATTTATTCATTATCTAACTCAACAGCCATGTGGTTCAAAGCATTTATCTATTCGGTGCAGCCATTAATTTAATATTGAAGAGTACAAAACGAAAGAGCGATGCAAGTATTATATGGTATATTTCGATACCTACCTACTTATATAGAATTGACGTAAATAAGTTTAACATTATAGACACATTTCATTATCAAATTTACGATTAATTTGATAAAGTAGATATAAAATTTTACAACTCTTATCTATCAGAGGTACCTGCTGACAACTATTATTCTTCTTCTTCATCGAATTGAAGCGGTGCTAACTCTGTTAATAAGAAATGCTTTAGAATCACTGAAATAGGAGTGGAATATATAGGTTATGTTGGAGATGACGTGAGTAAAGGAGCTCAGCGTGAAGGTTGTACTGAAATAGGGATAAAGAAATGGAGGTACGCCGATATAAACGGTATATAAAAACATAGAAGATATTAAAAAAAATGCGAAGATAACAATTTTAAATATACTTGGACGTAATTGTCTTATTGATAAAATCTTATCTTGAGATAAAACTATTTTATGTATTAAATGATGTGTGAAGTAGGTACTTTTATAATTTACATATTTATAAGTTATTACATTGAAACACGACACGCAAATTAGAAATGAAAAACTGCTTTATTGCCCTTTAAATCTTATCCAATGGAATTTGGCATATGTGTAATGGATCCATAACTTTGTACAACAAAATGTATAATTAATTTTAAAATAAAATTTAATAAAACATTTATCGTCGATTGTTTATATAATCGTTGGTATTAAGATAAAAAGTACCGAAAGGTAGAGAACTAGTTCTCTACAGTTTCCAGAGAGAGTGTATGTTTGCGGAGATAGAGATGAGAGAAGACAGAAGACACAAACCGCTTTCTTTACCGGTCAGTTGAAAGTTCTTCAGTTCCAAGAGACGAAAATGGCATGCCATCGCGCTGCACTTGCGACTTGCAGGTTCATTGACGTTCAACATACGTATACCACATCTCAAATGCGCATGGTTAAACCGCTTATAAAAGATTATCCGCTTATAATATTACCTATAAAGCTGCTTAACTCTCCACCGCGGAAACGATACAAGAAAAACCACACGATGTTATATCGTAGTAAATTGTTGAAAATGTGAGCCCGTTGGTTGTAAAATTGTTATTACTCGTATGTAAAATTATGAAACATGGATCAAATTAAATGATCGGCTAACCCGTTTTGAATTTTGAAGTAATACTAGTGCAATCGATTTCCAAATACTTAAATAAATGCCATCGATTTAAAGAGCCGCTATGAAGTACTCTGGATAAAACGAGCATGGAATTTTAATAAAAAAAGAATTGTGCATTACTAATGAGTAAATGATATTTGATTTCCAAAATGTCAACCACAATCTAAATATTTGTTATGCTGACACTTCCATCTTACTTAAAATCAGATGAATAATTAAGTGTTAATGCGTTCAAATGAAATAAACCGAAACAAAAATTACTAAAATCCAGGGTCGATTTTTTTTTTTTTAAAGTCATTTAGATATTAACTGAGAAGTAACCTGAACATAAAGAAAAATTTATATAATAAATAATCAAACATAAATATTAAATAAATAAGAGAAACACAAGTATATGAACAACAACAAAAATGAACCAGAACTATAGAAACATTTATTAGATTGTCTACTAGTTAAAAGTAATAGTCTGTCAACATTTACAAAACGCAATTTTTTATATAAGTTAAGCCGATCAATACTCGTTATTTCTACAGTGCAAAAAATTGACATAAATATTATTATTTCATTTTCCCCTCTCTGAATATGCCATCATGTCACCCTATAAATCTCCCCCACCCGCGTATATAAAAGCGACCCTTTAAAAGTAATTACACGGAACAAAACTGCGTGCAATATTTTATGCAAATTTCAAGTGTAAAAATAATTACTGAATCATTCCGAGATCATTTCAAGATTAAAAGATTCATAAGAAAGGATGACTGTACCAAAACATTATTCTTAAATCACACCAGAAACCTAAGAAATTTAACGTGAAAACTAAATAATTAAAAACAAGGGACTTATTTTTCAATGGAAATAATAAATTTTCAATAATTTTCCACATAAAATAATAAAATAAAAACAATAGTATTGAGATATTTTGTTGTATTTACCTAGCAATTGAATGCCGATAAATCATTTAACACAATAGGTAAAATGGCGAAAAAAAGTTCCAAATATGGCAACCCTAATTTAATCTTCCCGGTGACATCATTATTATTTTAGCGGGAGAGTGGTTGATCGATAATACAAAATAAGAAATGACGATTATTATTTTAGAGCTGCGCTGAAATGTCATTATTTATTCTTTATGCGCGCGTATTTTGACAAATTTATTATTGGGGCAGTGACATCAATTATTATTAGTGTGTAAGAGGACAGGGATCGCGATTATTCATATCTACCGGAAGGCCGGAAATGCAAACTAATAAATTTGACGTCATCGTCAAGAAAATTCCCGCCTATACTATGGTATTTTAAAATTATGATTAACGTAATTTAGTCAGAAAAACAAATATAGAACTATTATATAAAAATTTAACAGTGCGGAATGTAAAGTTTAAAAAAAAACAGTAGATGTGGAAAATTAGGTTAGGGATTTATTTGATGGTTTGTAGTTTTATTCACGGTAGCCATATTGTTATGTCGATAAGTTTTATCAACATATCGCTCACTCCTTTCAAGAACGTCATAAATCAAAAATCGTCAATTTTCAGTTGTGCATGTTTTCGGAATGCCCAGAAAATGTACTATATTCCAGCAAAAGCGACATATTTTAAACTCAATACTTACCCGCTACAGGGCAGAAAGTGTTGTTTTTGCATTTTGAAGAAAAGGTATTGTTTAATTATTATTTTTAAATGTACTAAATACTTTTCAAATGGAGGAAAAACATTCAGGTTTTACCTAAAAAGATCTGTTGCACAGTTAAAAGTTCAATAAGTGGCTTGATATTTATTTTTAATACATTTTATTTTATCTTTAAACTTTAAAAACGATCTCCTGAAAAATCAAGTTTTTTGATATATGACGTTGTTGAAAGGAGCGAGCGATATGTATTCTGATTCAAACAAGAACGGACAGCAATGTGTTAATACCTTTTGGAGTTTATTTTGTCTATTTATTATTTTCACTTTCATACAAGTTTTGATTTTTTTAGTTTCAAACTTTTATGCGCTATATTATTATATTTTTATACGATTTCCATATAAATTATCTCTAGACATTACTAAGACAATATTATATGTATATTTTATAAAAACAAGTCAATGGCGTTTACCTCCTCGGAACAAGTGGGGATAAACGGGTTTAATATAAAAATCAATAAAATAAAATGAATATAAATAGTTGAATGTTTGTCTTTATTAATGGCGAATGCCAATAACACAATAAAAAATAATCGAGTTTAGTTTTATCTCGTCGTATGCTAAAAAACGAAACAGAAAATCGATTTATTTATTATTTATTAAGGAAAAAAATGAGAAGTAAATTTCTGTGGGTGATAAATAAAAGTAAACGAAAAATACCATACAAACATGGCGTTGTTGAAATATAAATAACAAGGCATTTAGTAAATTCTCGTGTAATTATACGTTTTAAAAGTACCTAATTATGTTTGTATTATGTGTGTAATAAGCCTTCTCAGATAAATATAACACAATAGCTGGAATTTCTACAGACGGTACTCACTTTCGGGTTACCGAGTCGTGGGACTTTTCAACTATTTAACACCGCATCAATTAATAATGTATTAAATACTACAAAACATGATAACGCAGTTTTCTGCAGTTAACAGGCCACACCTAACGTAAAACGTGATGAAAATGAAAAAAATAAAGGTAAAGAAATATATTCCTTTAACTTTTTGATTTGAAAAGTGTTCGGCCGATAAAACAGAGCGCGACTGAGAAATTTCAAGATTAAATCTGTTTTCAGAAAGACTTAATATACTTACTTACTTAAAATGTCGTTCCTTTGTTTTTTTTAAAGCAACACCAGTGTTTTGAGTCTTTAATTATGAAACATATTTTTATCAATTTTAACTTGTAACACGTAATTTGAGAATAAAAGTGAAACCTAATATAAATGTGCGACTAGATTTTAGAACACGTGGTTAACGGAGAGATTTTGTCACTTACTGATGTTAAACTGTTTACGTTACGTTACGTTACGTTACGTGTTTACGTGACTAATTTTTAGGTAGAAGTTTAATTTTCCTAATATGATTATTAAGGTGAAAAAAATCCAATTATTTATAACATGACAATTATTTATTAATTTGGCGTTTAATTTGTAGAACTCCATCTTAATTTACGTATTAATTTTTAAATCAAACACATATTTTTTGAGTCTACTAAGTTGTATTTTATTAATAAAAAAAAACACATAAAAATTAATACTGTGACGATTGTTTCGCCTAGTTATGGCAATGACAATTATTGTATACCAACTAAGAAGGGTCCTATAATAATTAAGATAAATAAGCATATTTTAACTGATTTATTATACATATATATAGCATTTTTGTGAATTGCTGCAGTGCATTATTGAAGGTAAATAACACGATGAGTGATCACTATTAATTTTCCCATTGAGGCCAGTAGTAGAATTACTGCACAGCATTACAAAGCCAGACTAATAAGACAAAATAGAAAAATATTATTATTCTATGGAAACCAAAACCTCAAGAATCAAATGAAATAGAAATGTAAGGAAGTTTTCAAGACAGCAATGTCTGAATGTACGTTTCTTGAGTAGTGACTTTTATGCGGATGTGGTTTAACTGTTCGGTACAGAATACATTAAATTAAACAATAAAACAATTAATCTAAATGCTATGCATTATACATTGCCATAAAATGGTATTGCCGCGATATTATATACATGCATATCATGCGTATTGCACATTGAATGCAAATCGCAACGAAATGAGCGGATGTCTCGTAGACCTACCGCGCACGTTCAATAAACATGGCGTACGATTTATTTTTATTTTTATTTGATTTATTTGGAAATTTTACAGAACAGTTGAATACATACATTTACAATAATGTGTAGCAAAAAACAGGTAACGTTCCATACCAGGTAACATTCCATTCCATACGTACCATTCCATTTACAAAATTTCTGCTTCACTGCTTTCAACAACGTCATATATTAAAAAAAAACTTGATTTTTCAGGAGATAGTTTTTAAAGTTTAAACATTTAATTAAATGTTTTAAAAATAAATATCAAGCCAGTTATTGAACTTTTTACTGTGCAACAGATCTTTTTAGGTAAAACCTGAATGTTTTATCTCCATTTGAAAAATATTAAGTATACACTTAATATTAAGTATATATTTACCCGCTACAAGGCAGAAAGTGTTGTTTTTGCATTTTGAAAAGGTATTGTTAAATTTTTTTAATACTATAAAAATTAAACAATACCTTTTCGTCAAAATGCAAAAACAGCACTTTCTGCCCTGTAGCGGGTAAATATTAAGTTAAAAATATGCCGCGTTTGCTGGGATAAAGTAGATTTTCTGGGCCTTCCGAAAACATGCACAACTTAAAATTTACGATTTTTGATGACGTTGTTGAAAGGAGTGAGCGATATACAACTTCCGATTTCAATTTGAGTAGTGTGGTTGTCAATCATGGGTAGGATAGTGAATGTTACGCAGCTTATGACCGGTCATTAGCCCTTTAAACCCAGACATCCATATTCTTCTTCTTCTTTATCTAGTTGAGATGTCAATAAAAGCACCTAACTAATAAATTATTGATATATATATATATATATATATATATATATATATATATATATATATATATATATATATATATATATATATATATATATATAAATATATATATATATATATATATATATATATATATATATATATATATATATATATATATATATATATATATATTTATATATATATATATATATATATATATATATATATATATATATATATATATATATATATATATATATATATATATATATATATATATATATATATATATATATATATATATATATATGTACAACATTTGAGTGTGTCCAAATACTTATTCACAAAATCTGGATTATCTCCAATTACAGAATTGGTGAATGTTACACGTGTGTAAAGTGATCACTTAAACCAGCATATGACGGTCGTCAGCCACGTAAATGCATATATATATATATATATATATATATATATATATATATATATATATATATATATATACATACATATATATATATATATATATATATATATATATATATATATATATATATATATATATATATATATATATATATATATATATATATATATATATATATATATATATATATATATATATATATATATATATATATATATATATATATATATATATATATATATATATGTACAACATTTGAGTGTGTCCACATACTTATTCACAAAATCTGGATTATCTCCAATTACAGAATTGGTGAATGTTACACGTGTGTAAAGTGATCACTTAAACCAGCATATGACGGTCGTCAGCCACGTAAATGCCCAGACTTCCATATTCTTCTTCATCTTTGATGAGATGTCAAAAAATAATATGATTGATATATGGTTTAAACTACGAGAATTACCTAGTATATTCGTGTATTTATGAAACGTGTATAGGTCAAATGAATTAATGTGAAGGAATTCAGTCGAATGTGGAGACCTGGTGGGCGCAGCAAAGCGGCCAGTCCTGTATATTAATTATTTACAAACACATGTTCGTGTTGCATTCATGTTAGGTGCGCTGTATGTCTAACCAATTAACATTACTCGAAAACTGTCATGAAAGCAAACGTGAAATATATTTTCCTTGTTGGTATGTATATCATTTCAGGGCGTTTAGTAACTTTCTCTCTGGACTAAGAACGGACAAGACCAAAACGTAACCCAACTCCTGTTCTTAAAAATATCTATTCTTTTTAAATATAGGGTGATCAATTTATATTTTTTTTAAAAGTCCGCCTCCATAGTGTAGTAGTTGGGGCGCTAGGCTACCATGCTGGAGGTCCCAAGGTCGATTCCCAAGAGGGTCAAAATAAATATTAGTGATTGTTTAGTCTAATATTTATTTAATATGACCCTGGACTGGTACCTGAAATGGAACACTGATCACCTTTCCTTCGTGTCATCATGTTGATTTAACGATCAAGATAACACTGCTTCTATACGATGCAGTGCCCTATGCACCATTCGGGTGCGGATAAGGGTTAGAAGAAGAAAAAAAGTAATCACTTAAACCAGCATTACCTATTACGTATTATATTATACAAATCGTTGAAACAAGCGATATTCAAAACGTTTTTTTTAAGCAAACAAAGAAATAAAACTAACTATCAGGCCGCTTTATCGCAGGGGTAGGCAGAGAAAATAGAACGCCATACCACTCTGTCTTTGCAAACATTCATCGCCTCTTCCACATTCATGCATCTCCTCATACATACTCGCCGATTATTTCGACTCCTGACCTGACCACTTTCAAGTATTTGAAAAACTTGATCATGCCAATTTATGAAATATATACCTATAATATTAGTCTACATATCTATTGCTTAAATAAGAACTTTTTTTTGTATTACCGAACGTCCAAGTGACTCTGAAATCTAGCTACGGCTTATGCAACACCGTTTATCATGTCCCTACTCAGGCTTCAACTTTATAAGTTTCATAGCCTATGCCTTCTAACTCGTGAGTGGATTTACTCTTTTTAAAGTTACATACTATAATTTCATGTAATTCCTGAGTGAAAATTATTGATTATTGATTCGCACAGAAATAAGAACGATATTATATTGTTATTAAATATAAATGTAAAATTAATATAAAATGATTTATTCATTCACTGTTTCTGTTATAGACAGCTTTGCCTTCTTGAAAATCATTCTGGTCACATATTACAAGATATTACTACACCCACGCTCAGTTCCCTCCAAGTTTAAAACGGCATTGTAAAAGGAAAAGTCATGATTTCCTTTGAGAATACCGCCTATTAATGCAACAAAGAGCTGTTCAAATCTAGTTTCACTATCGGAAATCGGAAGAGATCACAGTCCTCGTTATCATACCCTACCGGAAGGGTGACTTCCTCAGATAATATGATGAAATAAAATATATTACATTATGGAGCACTGGTGTTGTCATCCACGAATCTATGGTATGGTTACTGCACAACTCAGTAAATGATTTCTTGGTAAACGGCAAAAAAATTAACTTATTAATGAAAATTAAAAATAAAAATAAAACTAAGGGACCACAACGCCGCTTGGCCGCAGGGGTAGACCCAAGTATTAGAAACACTTGTCTTCCTCCGCTTTCCTCACATATTTTATCTAATGTTCTATCTTTACTCGATCGACTCACATGCCCAGACCATCAAAAATCACCTTTCTCAATTTTATCTCAGTTATGCATTCTTTCTCATATAATAAAATAACTATTTACTTTTTTCCACATATATTTTATTTGATCAGTGACCGGGTTCCGATCATCACACTGGGTCGGTATAGCACCAGTCTAATGATGTCGGTAATGACGAAACCCGGTCACGGATCGAATAAAATATACGTGTAAGAAACTTTTCAAAGTTTATTTTATTACATAAAATGCAGTTCCGCGAAGCAATGTCAGTACAAAACATCAAAAAAATGCATTTTCTATTATTTTACACAAAGATCTATAATTTTCTCTTTTAATAACAACGACATTGGATTTTTCAACATTCATCATCGAATCACATTCCTTCCACACATTATATACCTTTGGCATGGCTGTTCAAACTCAAAACACTGTAAGGGACATTTTTTGTAGTAGGTATTTTTTGCATTTTTGGACTAAGTAGATGCTATTTAGTCCAAAAATGCAAAAAAAACGTACTTCAAAAAAAATGTCCCTTACTGTGTTTTGAATTTGGACAGCCGAGCAGCTCCTGCAGGTCTTGTCTACTATAAACAAGAAGCATTTATTTACGGATGTATATTTTTAAAGTTATGTTCAAAGGTCCATGAAGTCTTACCCTATTATGAAGGGTTATAAACTGGCCATACGTGTAAATAAAACGTGTATGTGGAGATACCCAGTTATAGGATAAATAAATATCACGTGACTGGTAGCAGGCCACGTGACAAGGATACAAAAATGCGCCTACCCCAATAGCTCGTAAAATAAAACTAATAAAAAACATCCCTTTAGAAAGCAATAAAATAGTCTACGCAAAGTAGGATGTTTACACAGGAACAGTCATAAAGAATGACAGGAAACGGGATGGAAGTAAGAATGGAAATATTTCCAGGATGAATGTGATGAAAAACCTGAATAAAACACTTAATATTATAATATACTACTTTGTTTTTAAACAATTTTTATTAGTACAAGTACATGTTTAACCCTAATGATGACAAGGTTCTTGTCGAAACCGGTTGGAGAAAGGTACAAATAAAAAGTGGTTAGTTGAGTGTTATCATCATCGTTAAATACACGAAGGAAAGGTGATCAGCCTTCCGCTTCAGGTACCAGTTCAGGGTCATATTAAATAAACATTGGGCTGAAAATCTCTAATATTTATTTTGACCATTTTGGGATTCGAATTCGGGACCTCCGGCATGGTAGCCTAGCGCGCTAACCGCTACACTATGGAGGCGGACAAAAAATTAATGAAACTTAATATTATTTTTCGATTTTCTTTTGATTCCAATTCAAACACACATTTCTGACTAGCTATGGATAAAATGTAAACATTCGTTTGTTTAAATATTAAATTTACTAAAGCAATTCACGGATTGCTTTGAAATTTTGAACAGCGTTGCATCCGTGTACGTGTTTATTTATTTATTTTATTTAAACTAGTGAAAACAGAAAAGAAAAATGTATATTGGCTTATCGCTACTTTATTTTCTATAAATCCAGGTAACATTTTACGTAAATGATTGTTTTCTTAAAACATCATATTTGCATTGAAAAGATAGTTTTTCTTCGAAATAATTAAATGGTTTTGAAAAGAAAAAAGTTATTGAAAGGTAATGAGTTTAAAAAAAAAACATGAAAATATTTTTCCATATATATTCTCAAAATCAACAAAATATCCAATTCACTTTTTTTAATTCAGTGTGAGCGCACAACCAGCCCTGAGCGTGCCTGAATGCATTCTGATTTGAACGCTCGAGACTCTTGCTTGAGATCTAAGCCTTAATATATAAATTAAAATGGAGTTCTACAAATCAAACGCCAAATTTATAAATGAATATACAGGAAGAGCCTGAAATCGGGATATGGACCAGGAATAAGAAAATGTTGACATACCCTGTAGTTGAGTCCTTGAACGTCTTCCTCCAAGGACACGTCAGAGTACATGTCCTCTCCGGGGTCGCCGGTGGAGCCGCACCCCGAAGAGTTGAAGCTGGACGACCGGTACAGCTGGCTGCAATGACATTATCTTCAAAATATCGCTGTCAGAGAATGTAATTGGGTCCAATTACGGTCATACTATGCAGAAGTCACAACACACGATGGATTTTTCTCATGTTGGTTTATTAGCTAATAAATTAATATGAAAAATCACAAGACCATCGGTAGCATTCTTATTGAAATCTGTAGAGAACTAAGGACGATACGATGGTTTAAACTTAAGATATTTTAATAAAACGACACCGCTATACGTCTACAAATTTTACGTCATCGGGTGTGTCATAGGGCGCACCCCTTTATGTATCTACTTTATAGAGAAAAGTAGTAGTGTGGATTCGTTTCTGTGACGTCATTCGTTACCAACTAAAGAAAACAACGTTTTTACGAAGGCGAATTTTGCAAAGGATTATGAATAAACATATTGATTACATCGGCTGTTATAAACACAAAACGAGTCTTACACAATCCTTTAAAGGTTGAGTATGTTAAATTAGATATTCCACCCTAGTTATAATACCCTTTTTGCGAAATTTTAATACTTGATGAATGCTATGTATTTTTTTTTAAATATTTATATTATTATATACAGCGGGATCTTTACTATCCGAACCCCCGGTGATCCGAACACCTCTGTAATCCGAACGCCCACTCATCCCTCCCGCGCTTCTTAAAAACGGCAAAAAGGCAAGTATGTACCACAAAAATGTGACAGCGAAAGTGAAAAAATGTTTGACGCTGAAGCAGTAGCAAGTATTTCACATTAATGCGCGGTGTCTGCCTTAAATATGATACATTCCTATTAAATTCTAAAATACGAATATATTACAAAAAAATCCATTCTAATATTTATTGAAATAATAATATGTTTAATTTTTGACGAAGAATCAAGTCAAAGCATTTCATAGTGATTAATTTTTGTTGCGTAGTTACTGTTCAAAACTATGCCGCAAAAACATAAATGAAAAGGATCAATTAGATAACGAAATAAAAATGATGGAAAAAAATGGTGGAATTCAAAATACTTTTTTCACAGTTTTTCCAAATTTCGGTAAAATGAAGCAGATGACTTTTGGAAAGGAATAAACTAATAATAAATGTCGTATAATAAACTGATGATAAATCGAATATGACATTACATACATAAGTAAGTGGATAAGGCTAAAAGAGTCAATGAAATCCCTTATGAAAAAGTTGACTACTTTCATAACAGCGGAGACATCTATCGGTGAACTATGTAACCAAGTGTCATTCTGTTCTAGAAAACTGTTTTAACAACATTGACCAGTGTGGTTTGAAACTTTGATAAGCGTAAAATCTCAGTAGTGATCTAAGAATAACATTTAATATATATTCTTATGCATTCGTAATATTATATGTTTTGAAAACAATTAATAATAAATATAATAATTATTATTATAAACTTGATTAATTTTAAATACCTGGCTAAGGCATTGGATCCTAGTTGTCGTTTCCCAGACCTGAAAGAAAAAAAGTGGAATTAGTAAACACACATTGAGCAAAAATTATAGGAAAACTTAAAACTATGGCTTGCAAATTTTACGAATATGATTATTCTTATTACATATAAATAAATTAATTTATTATTTTTAAATGGAATTAAAAAACCCTTTATTATAATGTTTTCATATACGCTGTTAATAAATATAAACTTTTATTGATTGACAACATTTTCAATGTGTCCAAATACTTGTTCACAAATCTGGATTATCTCTAATTATAGGAGTTATTTTTCATATTATTTTTTGACATCTCGCCAAAGATGAAGAAGAATAGGGATGTCTGGGCATTTACAGGGCTGACGACCTTCATAGGCTGGTTTAAGTGATCACTTTACACACGTAAATGCCCAGACTTCCATATTCTTCTTCATCTTTGATGAGAAGTCAAAAAATAATGTGAAAAATAACTCCTATAATTGTAGAATTGGTGAATGTTACACAGGTGTAAAGTAATCACTTAAAACAGCCTATGACAGTCGTCAGCCCGTTTTGAAAATGATGCGGAATGCATCGAAACACGTGTCACAGTAGATTTAAGAAATGGTGGTATTTACTAAGGAAAATTTTCATTATAATAAACATAAACTTATTTTGTTTCATATGAGAGTATAAAGTAACATTGGCAGACTGTCAACTGGTGGGATTATCTGCAAATACCTACTTTCGTTTTGACAGCTGTCAGCTTGATACGTCATTATGCATATTATAAGAAAATTGCGCGAGCAGTACAGTACATGTGATAGAAGTGAAACGTCTTAAAAATAAAGAATAAGGGAGATTTAGTGTGAGAGACAGAGGAGAAGCGTCTCGAAAAAAATAGAACAATACAAAATTTTCATAAAAATGTTGTTTATTCAATATTTACACTGTCATTGATTGGTGCTAGAATGGGCTATACTGATATCAATGGTTTGTGATATCTTAAATGTGAAATACATGTCCGTGATACGATATTTTCGAAAAAAATTGCATCTATTGTCGTTTCAGATTTTATTGTTGATCGTTGGGTTTGATATTAACGTACAAACCAAAATTTTCGCGATGAAAGAAAGATGCAAAAATTTTCGTTAGAATCATCCCAGAGTTTGGTAGGGATTTAATCTTCGCCCCTTCCAAAAGCATCGAAGATGTAACAAAATGTACCTGATAAACGTGACGCGGACTTGAACTTCCATTTTTAATTCTCGTTCAATTATCGATTCGCCGTCTAAGAAGTTTCACTTCAAAAATCTCAGAACTAAAACGGGCCCAAACATACGATAAATCGCAATCTAATTTTCTTAAAACCCAGTAATATTTGACGTAATTGCACACTTTTTCTATACAACACCGTATATATATATATATATAAATTTTCACGAAAAGTATTTATTTATTTATTGAACGGCTAATGCCTTTAACATTATACATATATACAGTATCTAATCTAAAAATACACTAGTGAATACACCATTAGAGAAACAAAAAGTCTTAAATATAAAATAACAAAAAATTTATTGAATAATAATTAAATAATTTATTTATTATTAAAATATTAGAATATGTTTAATTTAGTAAGTTAAATATAAGTGTATGTTAAATTTAGAGTATGATAAATTCGATATTCCTCCTGAGTGACAATACCATGTTTTCTCCCTTACGTACTGTCTTGCTTCAGCCTTCAATGGGTGGAATTATGTAGTCCTGCTTCACAAAGCACCACGTTTCAGCCGCAAATTGGCCGCGTTGACACATATTTTCACAGTCCAGTGGAACTGCACAGTGGACTGACCTGGTACCAACAATTACACGTACATTCGGAATTTTTCCTTCACGTTATTACGTACTTTGCATTGGTACCTGTACATCGATAAGTACCACGTACATTTACATTACCGATGCCGTTTTCACTATTTTCCGGTTTGTTATTACGGTGAAATATGTAGCGGATACTTGTACAATAGAACCCCTCTTGTTTGCCATCAAAAGTGTTTTTTTTTTAAACCTATGATATGATGTATTTATTCTTGATATATTCAATTTCATAATAAAAATGTTCGCTTTTACAAATTGCAATCCTTCTAAAACTTTAATGGACAGCCCATGGACGTTTATTAGGAATAGAATAGGAGGATTTAGAAAGAAAAAAATAGAAACATTCTAATCAGTCATCTTTGGCACTCGGGGTTTAAGTCGGAATCAAAAAAGATGGAATTACCGGAAAAATACGGATTTACAGTACCTAAAGTAAACTATTTCTGAACTCAAATACGACCTTTTGTGTTGTTCTCTATATTAAAAACATCGCAATAAACCGCACAAAGCTGTTATAATTATTGGAAAAGAGCAATACAATACTAATATATACTTACATACAAAAATTTAAGGTAGCAATTGTAAAAAAAATTGATTTTCATTCAATCTTCATTTCATTTTAAACTTTTTATGTGTTTGCATTATTGTATTAGTTTTTTCCGATAATGATAACGGCTTTGTGTGGTTTATTGCGATTTTTTTGATGTAGAGAACAATACATACAATGGTTTTTGACATCGGAGATTATTTACATTACATACTTTAAATCTGCAGCCAAACTTTTTAAACGAAAACCATTTTTTACTGTGTGTATTATTGTATTGCTCTTTTCTCATAATGATAACAGCATGTGTGGTTTATTGCGATGTTTTTATCTAGAGAAAACAATACGTACAGTGGTTTTTTGAGTTCGGAAAATGTTCTGAAAATCTCGAGTCGAACTTGTTGAACGAAAAACCAACTTTTTTTACAATAGGCTACCTTAAATTTTTATGTGTATGTATTATTGTATTGCTCGTTTCCAATAATAATAAAAACAACTTTATGCGGTTTATTGCCATGTTTTTAATGTAGAGAACAATACATAGGTCGTTTTTAAGTTTGAAAATTGTTTACATTACTGTAAATCCGTATTTTTCTGTATTTTCTGGTAATTCAACCTTTTTTGCATTCCAATTATACCCCCGAGAGCCAAAATGACCGATTAGAGAATTTCTATTTTATTTCTTCAAAATCATCCCACTCCATTCTTAATAAGCGTCCATGGGCAGTAATATAAAGTTTTAGAAGGGTTACTGAGACTTCGTAGAAGCGAACATTTTTATTATCAAATTGAAGAAATTCAAAACACATCAAATCGTGGGAAAAAATAACTGCCTGCAGCCCCTAGCCCTCTGATTGGAGGGTACTTCATACGCTTAGCTAAACAAAACGTGAAATAAACAAATAGCCATAGTGACTATTCGTTAACTTGTGTTCTTGAATTTAAATAACCTGGACTGAGTTAGCGAATCAGCAAAAAAAAAACCTTGAAGTATGCAATAAAACGTTTTAATCACCACGACCATTAAAACTATAAGGCAGCGTTAACTGTTTATTGCATTTGATACTGTAATCGGTTTTAAATAAATACACAAATTGTAAAATTTATATATATATTTATATATATATATATATATATATATATATATATATATATATATATATATATATATATATATATATATATATATATATATATATATATATATATATATATATATATATATATATATATATATTCTAGATTTTTCAAAAAAGGCATTTATTAAATTACTTTTTTTAAGGCCCAGCACACAATACACTGCGTCTTTTCTTTAAACCCAGGTGACATTTAATTAATTGTTTTTTTTTGGTATTATACCAAATTTATATAAAAAGGTAAATAAATATATGGTTAAGAAAATAAATTATTAATTGAGTTTTAAAAAAATATACAAATTATTTTTTTAAATATATATAGCTAGCCCAAGAAGCGGCCGATAGCATTCTGATTTGTTCGTTCGAGATCTCGGCCTTACGTCATATTATTTTATAATAATTAGATGCAATGAAGACTTCACGATAATAATTTAAGCATTAGAGTGACAAAAAAACGATATATTGAAAATCAATATTGAAGAGTCTTCTCTTTTTAATCGAATTATACTCGTATTTTTATCGACTCGGATACCAACTATTCGATTCTGAAAATCATTCGATTATTAAGGATACGTGGGAGAAATTACATGAGCGAGTATGACATCAGGATGAGTCAGTAACACTGCTTACTTGGGAAATTGCGAAACTGCCTTATTTGGAAATCGTTAACACAGATTGAAATCAATCACATATAAAATTGAAAGTGAATTCTTAACGTTGCATCCTCCCACTAAACGAAAACGACTGTAAACATTTTTGTGCCATTTTTTTAATGATCCATACAAGGGTATATGCAACATTGATCGACAGATTGTTATGCCATTTGCTTTTTAAATTGAAACATTCTGGTGTTTAGAAAATAATTAACCAAATATTATATATTTTTTCGTTTGAATGGAAATAATAAAAATGAAAATGATATTTTCTGGCGTTTCCCATGTATGTGATTATATAATTCAGGATTCGGACTTCACATACTAATATCAGAGTTTCTGGTCAATAAAAAGCTTCTTTTCATCTCATCAATAGATGTCTCTAGTGAAGTTCTAGTGATTAAAGAACAATGTTTCAAAATTGGTTCAAATATATATAGAATTTCCAAGAATTTGAGTAGGTTGTTGTCAATAATGGGTAAAATTGGTGAATGTTACACATGTGTAAAGTGATCACTTAAACCAGCCTATGTCGGTCGTCAGCCCCGTAAATGGCCAGACTTCCATATTCTTATTCATCTTTGATGAGATGTGAAAAAATAATATGAAATATTATAACATCATTTGATTTAGGGGATATTCGCAAACACAGAATTCATTCCATCGGAGACCACCGATGAGGTCACATGTCTGTTCACACCATATTTTTCAAAAATAATGTATATTGTATATTTTTTGGTTTTTTAGAATACATATAGATTTTTTTTAACACATGACCTTTCAATAACTCTTTTCTTTTCAAAACCATATAATTACATATTTCGAAGAAAAACTTTTTCATTGCAAAAACGGTGTTTTAAGAGAAAAAATCAATTACGTAAAATGTTACCTGGATTTAGAGAAAATTAAGTTGCGACTATAAGAATGCAGGGCTTAAACACATTTTGAACCATTTGTTACTTGAACCCCTTATGTTTAACGTTGACCCAGAGAGATATCGAATCCGAAATACAATATCTGCGGTTAAGTAACACGTTACACTACCAAACATAACTTAACTTTTTATTAACAATGTTTTAATTAATGTAGATCGAATAATTTATTTGATACTTTACTTAATTTCAGTTAATTATTGTTTTTTTATTCCTATTTCTATCTCCTCTTATATGCTTTTTTTATTATTACCATGTGTTTTGTTTGTAAGAGCCAAAATCACTCGCAAACGAGTAAAACCTTACAAAACATGACTTATTTTTACCTAAATACAGTATTTTTTAGTTGAATTGAATTTTTATTGTAGCAATCATGGATGCGCATAAATAATAAAATAATGTTATGACTGAACAAAATTGACGTTAATTTAAATAATAAGCCTACTTTTTTCGTGTAAAATGATAGTGAATTAATTGATAATTTCACAGCCGAATATGGAAAATGCTTAATTAAATCGTATCGTGCAAAATATCATGAAATCGCAAATCATTTTTAAATTTATGCGAAGCCTCCGTACGTACCTACTTACATAGAATCAAGATATGTAAGAAAATGTATACATATTTATGTACCTACATATAAATGTGAAAATTATACGTGATTTAGTTAAAATCTGTATAAGAAAATGCATTAAAACCATATTTCAATTTCTCGCATGGGCTCTTTTCTCTTTTAAAATTAGTTTTTAATTTTATCAGGTTGATATTTTGGCAACCGCTATGATAAGACTATGATGAGACAGATCAATAAAGCGGCTGTAATATCAGGAAGCCTAAGAAAAAAATCTGGAAGAATAAACACGTGAATACTGAAAGCAAAGTAAAAATAAATAAGACATGTCGCTCACTCCTTTCAAGAACGTCATAAATCAAAAATCGTCAATTTTCAGTTGTGCATGTTTTTGGAATGCCCAGAAAATGTACTATATCCCAGCAAAAGCGGCATATTTTTAACTTAATATTTACCCTCTACAGGGCAGAAAGTGTTGTTTTTGTATATTTAAGAAAAGGTATTTTTATAAATATACTAAATCTTTTTCAAATGGAGAAAAAACCTTCAGGTTTTACCTAAAAAGATCTATTGCACAGTAAAAAGTTCAATAAGTGACTTGATATTTATATTTAATACATTTTATTATATTCTTAAACATTAAAAACGATCTCCTGAAAAATCATGTTTTTTTTATATATGATGTTGTTGAAAGGAGTGAGCGATGTGTAAGACCTATTGCCACATATGGGATAGAGACCAGAGCAGACACAGCGAGAGCCAAATCTCGTCTCAGAACTTCAGAAATGAGGGCATTGAGGTGCATAACCGGAAACACGTTAAGAGACCGAATAAGGAACACGGAAATTGGGAAAATGTATAGTACGGAGGATATAGTCAGATGGGGAAAGACAGCGAAGTCGATTCTGGAATGCCCATGTCAATAGAATGCAAGAAAAAAAAACTGGCTGGAATTGCTCTTCAAGAGAACCCAGTTGGAAGAAGACCACCTAGAAGACCTCAAAAGCGATGGCGTGATAGCTGGCAGTCCACATCACAAGAGACAGATAACGGAACAAACAGATCCGAGGATGTTTAAGAAGGCAGAAGAAGACATTTTGGTGCAAATAATTTTGTTTACCAATAACCGTTGTCATCGCTCTAAAACCGGTGTAAATTGTTAAACGATTCATTTTTAGCATAACGAAATGCTTAGTTCTTAAACAAACGCAAACTTCCATTTTCAATCGGTATCGTATTTTTTCGCCTAGTATTGGTACAAATTCGAAAAAGGTTGATATGTAGTAATAAATTAATGATAACAAAATTATCAAAAAATAACAACTTATTGTGAATGTTACACGTGTGTAAAGTGATCACATAAACCAGCCTATGACGGTCGTCAGTCCCGTAAATGCCCAGACATCCATATTCTTCTGCCATGTCAAAAAATAATATGAAAATAACTCCTGTAATTGGAGATAATCCAGATTTTGTGAACAAGTATATGGACACACTCAAAATGTTGTAAATAATAACTTATTTATTTATTTATTGATTTTGCGTTCAATTTGTAAAACTCCTTGCATTCGTTTGAAAATGCCATAACTAGGCGAAACAATTTTCACAATATTCATTTTTATGTGTTTTTTGACAATAAAATACAATTTAGTAGACTAAAAAATCTGTTTTTGATTTAACAAATTAATACAAACAATAATAACTTGTTTTGAATTGTATCTATTTTACAATGTGTACGTCTTAAACTTTACTTGTTGACAGATCTTGAGAGTTAAGTAAATATATTATAAAAATTATAGAATATTTGAAGATAGTTAAATACATTAAATTGTTTTGTACATTGTTTTTGACAGTTTTGTCAATCAAAACGAATCGCCAAAAATAGGATTGCTTCGATTTTTTTGTACGCGGAAGCGACGGTAATTTTTAAGTTAAAAAAATATGTATAAAAAATTATGAGAGTTGAGATACACATTAATAGAATATATAGCCAATAAACTATTTATGGACAACGTTATTTATAAATTTAATCCCAGGATGTGGTCTGAAAACAAAAAACAACGCAAATCTTACATTATCGAATCGAAGAATCGATTTAAATATGGCGTTCAACAGTATCTTTATTATGATTACCATTCACCGTAAAATATACTAGTAAATATTGATTTTTAATTAATAAATTCAATCAATCACAACACCTACAGCACGCTACAGGATGTGTGGAATAAAATGGACTTTCTCCACAAATGAGCATCCGTTGCATAAATAATTTTATGTAGGAATGCCAACAGAACGGAAGTACTCACCCATTTTTGCGATATTTATACATGTCCTATCCCGTGTTAAAAAATCGACACATTACTAAAAACACTTAAATCCACGATTCGTTTTTAACAAGCACATTTTTCAACCGCACAATTTTTGTTAAAAATTTTAACAAAATATTTCGCGGCACTTTTGTAGGAACATTTCAAAGCCCGCTAATATTATTATGATGAAGTATCATTATGAACGAGGCATTTTCACAGAACTGATTTGACAGTTGTTACTCTGTCATGTTTCACAACAAGTTTTGACGTTTAAATGTCGCAATACGACCTAATAATAAACACTATGAAACAACACATCATAAGTACATACGTCGCATTAACAAAAACCGCAGGTAAGTACTGATGCAAGTACCTGCCCACCTGACAAACGAAACAGAAGTGTACAAAGCAATTTTTTTCAAATTTAAACAAAGCCCTCTTATTATACTGGCAACAATAGACCATTAGCCATTAGGCACTCCGAAAATGAGCGCGGAATTTAAATATGGAAAAAATGACAACCGTTTTAAACGAGCGAAGCTTCATCTGTCATTAGATGCATTTAAATTCAAAAGTGAACGCCCCTTTTCAGCACGAGAACACGATTGCGAATGTTCGAAGCATAGATAAAGAAAAAAACATAGAAAACACATGTTTGAAATTGGTCAAAAGATTACAATTAATTGTTGAGAGGAAGAGAGATGAAAATATTCTCACAGTTCTTTTGCGTTCGATGATGATTTTTCAATTAATTTTCATATTTGAAATTCAAGTTAGGTTATGTTAAGGTTTTAAGGTAATGTTAGATCACAGTGCAACGATTAGCGTGTTTGGTTACCGCATTAATCTAATATTTATTTTAATCACCTATAACTGATACCTGAAGCGCAGGACTGATCAAGTATCCTTCAAATAATTAATGATCAAGTCAACATTGCGGCAATCTGATCCAGTGCCCTATACACCATTTGATGCGGCTAAGGGTCAAAATACGTTAGATCACCAATATTCAAAAGTAATGTAAATGTATCTACATTTATGAGCGATAGGTGATCTATTGAAGATTGCTTTGGTATCGATACCCTAATTTTCAATTGGGGTAGTTCGAAGTGAGCAGAACAACAGAACGTGGATCATTTAAATTTAAAAAAAAAAGTGCACTGGTAACACTGAGGGGCCAATAGGTACTTAACGATCGAATTAACATTGCGGCATTCTGATGCAGTGCCCTATGCACCATTTGATGCGGGTAAGGGTCAAAATAAGTTAGATCACTGATATTTAAAACTAATACAAATGTAGATTGCTTTGATATCGATACCCTCATTTTTAACTAAGTACCTAGTTCGAAGTGAGCAGAACGTGGATTATTTAAATTTAAAAAAAAATGGCACTGGTAACACTGACAGGTAAGCAGGTACCTGCGTATAACGACC
Source organism: Brachycentrus maculatus (assembly GCF_059751285.1). Classification (NCBI taxonomy): domain Eukaryota; kingdom Metazoa; phylum Arthropoda; class Insecta; order Trichoptera; family Brachycentridae; genus Brachycentrus; species Brachycentrus maculatus. Next base: position 1,470,448 of record NW_028281056.1, on the reverse strand, counting down.
GACAAATGCGCGCGCGTTCATGAACAGTTAGATTTTTCAAATTGCTTTTCGTTTCCCGCCATCGTGGTCGCGCGGTCTCGCATGACATGCCGATCGCGCGGGCAATGAATGACTGGAGAACGAAGAACGATTGCCACCGGCTCGGGAACCGCGAATCTAATATAATACGAATGTAATTATGTAGGTAGAACATACGTTTTCACGGATCCGACGCTAGTGACGTGGTGTAAACACACACAGTTTAAGCGCTGAATGAAATAGCCTCCTCACCTGATATTGTACTGGGCGATAGGACGCTCAATCAGGCGTTTTTAAACTGCGGGTCCTGACTCATGCGAGTCGCAAAATGGACGAAATATATATCGGCTGGCAACAAAATGCATTTATCAGTTGTGTCAATAGTGAATTATCCACAATCTCTGCGTAATCTATACACGATATCCGTGTGAAAGCAGTAAAATATGAATTGCGAATAAATTGGTTTGCGAATAAACTAATGCTTGCGTTTATTATTGACCTTGCTTATTATGAACAGGTTTTATAGATCATTAAGTGGATTTTCGTTTCTTCTAACTAAATAAATATGTTTTTATTTAAATCTGTCGGCAATAGGAGGGATAATCTAGTGTGAGCCAATCAGGAAGTTCTTGGCGTTTGCTCATTGCTGGGAGGAAACCACGTTGCACTCCTCAGGAGAAGGTGGACTGTTGACTGTCATCAACAGGCCTTCCGTTCCACAAGCATTTTGTGTCCTAGCTTGGTTTAGGGTATCAATGTCCTTCGCCGATAGTTAAAAATGCTTTAATAGAGAATACATGAAATAACTGGTACTATTTCTAACCATCATTTGAACATTATGATGCATACGGCACTGGATTGAATAGATACAGACTTATCTTTCATTATCTTATCTTAATTAGGTTAAGGCGATATGATCAGCCCTGCGCTTCAGGTATCAGTCCAGGTGATACTTATTATATAAAGGCTACAACTGCTATGGGCAAAGTAATCTCACCAGCAACCAGAGTACTAAATTTAGCGAGCGTGCCTTTGTTGTTGCGGGACTGATGTCATGGAATGCTCTTCCAGCAGTAGTTAATAAAAGTATGAGTGAGAGAATCTTTAGAAAAAAAAACTAAAAACACATTCGTTTGCTAAATCCACAATCTCATTTCAGTTTTTTCAAAGTTTTTAGTGTTTATTTTTTTAATATTCCTAGGCATCGAATGACAGGTTGCAAGCTCTGTAAATACCCGGACTTCCATATTCTTCCTCGTCTTTGTTGAGTTATCAATAATTTGAAGATAACAGACTGATGTTTAAGGCGTTTCTTGAAGGTCATCAATGATGGTACATTTTTCACATGAAGAGGTAATTCATTCCCCACACATTCCCACGTGAAAAACTACTTTATCTATGCTGAGATACCAATAAAAATCTTAAACAATGATGGTTTTAATATAAACATTGCGGAAAAAGTTGGCGTTAACGATTCGAGTACGTAAATAAATCATTCTATGCTTGAGTTCATTTTGTGTGGTCCACTTCGAAGATTCACAGACACCAATTCGACATAATTATTTAGCTCTTGGCGTATCACGATAGTGACACGCACCAACTGTTGAGAATCACTGATTTCCATAACCAAACTTTAAAAAAAAAGTTTAATGATACTTCATCTGCGGTTTACACACTAAAAAAAACAACAAATTCAGATTTTTTAACGGATATCCGAGTCATTTTATTTTTTTCTTTATGTACAGAAAAGAAATAAGTACATTAGCGGGCTTATTGCTAAAAAGCGATGTCTTCCAACCAACCAAAAACAGACTAGTGATATTGATCAAAACGTTTGATACCATACATATATCTGTTTGCAATCAGAGGGTAGATAGTACTTGAACATTTAAAAAAACATAAATTACAAATTGACATTTAAAAGAACATAAATTACAAAATATGATAATAAGGAGGGCAAAGGAAAAGGGGAGTTTAGGTAAGGAGGTAGAGGGAAAAACTAAGGGAGGAGGAATGATGGACAGTTAGGATTCTAATAATAAATATTAATGTCTAAGACGTTTCTTAAAAGTAATTAAAGAAGGTGCATTTTTAGGAGAGATTTATTTCTTTTAAGTGTGTCATTATAATTCTGTTAAAATAGGGTATTATCACTCGGGAGGAATATCTAATTTAAAATACTCAATCAAAGGATTGTATTAGACTCGTTTTGTGTTTATAACAGCCGATATAATCAAAATTTTCATTCATCATTTTCATATGAAAAATTCGCCTTCGTAAAAACGTCGTTTTCGTAAGTTGGTAACGAATGACGTCACAGAAACGAATCCACACTACTACTATTACAACTCTATAATGCAGATACATAAAGGGATACGCCCCATAACACACCCGATGACGTAAATTTTGATAACGTATAACGGCGTCCGTTTTTTGTTTTATTCAAATACCTAAAATTATAACCTCAATATCTCCCTTACTTCTCTACAGATTACAATTAGAATCTTACCTATAGTCTCACATCACGAGAATGATCCATTACTAGGATATCTAACAGAATTTTCTTAATTCTTTGAAAATTTCGAATCATTACCATAGTGCTTAATTATGGATACGATATAAATGGTACCAAATGGTTTTGCATATGGTATTAGGAGTTGGAAAAGAATAGTTTATTTGATTATCTCTTCCATATCTTCATAATTGCCATTAATTACTTTCAGAATGCAAATAGGTGTGTCGTGCTCTCGAGTTGTGATCACATCGGAGCGTTCTGGTTACATTCATATCGGTGACGAACCGAAAAATTAAAAATATGTATCATTCACGCCAAAAATACACATGTTATACAGGCTGTAACAAAAAAGCTAATCAGGAAAGTGAGGTAATTATATATAGGATTTTCACCTCAAAATTAAACGTTATACAAATCCTATACACCGGATGCAAAACCTCGGTAATGATTTCGCGGACCATATCGATAGATGGAATATGTAACTTACTATAAACCGATAATAATTACAATATTTAAGGCTGATGCATAATTCCTTGATTTTTTATATGTTCATCCTTGTTTAGATAAGTACTTTACGAACCAATAATATATTTAAAAAGACAAAACATGTTATTTTATCTTATCATTTTATCGTTAAGTTTACCTAAACATGTAATTTAGTATGTACAATTTGGCTTCGGCCGTTAATAAAGGATTTTTTTTAAAATTATTTTTTATTTTGTTTTTATTTTATTTATTTGTATACATTTATTTGAATCACAATTTATACATATTTAGAACTTTTTTTTGCAGAGACCCACCAAGCCACCTTGTGTGTCTTGTCGGTGGAGTTCTTTTTTAATACATTTTTTATTGTTTTTAACGATTGTTACATTGTATTTTAAAAAAAGGTTAGAATTTTTAAAAATATATTCATACAAATACGCGCGATTCTAAGTAGTATTGATAATATTGTCTGAAAACATGAGTACACATCGCGCGCACTGACTATGACAGCGCGCCGCGCAGGCTTGCCAACATGACGACTTACGCACTTGCTAGTCTTAAGAATAAAAGATGTGGGCAGTTAGTTATTCACACAGTCAGCATATGTAGTACTGATATGAATATATTTTTTTAAATCTATATTTTTATTTAATAAAATATAACATCTAATTTAAAGAGAAAAACCTGTATCATTCACGTGGAAAATACACACGTAAGGTACTCAGAAAAGTGAGGTAACTAGATATGTAAAATAAAGCTATAGGTAAGAAAGACCTCGTACGTCAATACGACATTCGCCAGACGAATTTAAAAGGTTTCTTAGAATTCGAAGGCGACACCGTAGTATGTGACTTAATTTATAGCAAAAACGTAATAAAATTTCACCAACTACCTAAAAACTAACTCACAATCACGCCGCTTCTCCCCAGGGGTAGGCAGAGAGAATAGAACGCCACACCAAACTGTCTTTGGATGTGATTTCGGACAAGATAGAATAGAATGTGTTTCCTAATCGAAACAGAGAAAAATTTGGCATCATCAAATATTTCAATTAAGTACTTGAAAGTGGTCAGGTCAGAAGTCGGTATAATCGGTGGGTATGTATGAGGAGATGCATGAATGTGGAAGAGGCGAAGATTGTTTGCAAAGACTGATTGGTCTAGCGTTTTCTCTGCCTATCCCTGCGGAGAATGGCCGTGATGTTTAGTTAGTTTTTAGTTAGAATTGATTTGTTTTGATTTACTTGATGTTTACTACACGTTTTGGGAGTATGTCCGTTACAATGCTTCATTCGGAGTGGTGGTAGGAATTTGAATGAAAATGCAAATTACTACATCCTTTATTGTTTCCTTTCAAACCCAAACAATAGATTATTCATATCCTCCAAAACTGTACCTACAAACACAGTCGAAAATCTCTACACTCGTTCGGTATCGGAACATATCCGACATGATTGCAAACGAAACAATATTCATATAATTCATATCTTCAGGTTCAGTGCTGCAGAACAGCGTTTATTATTTAATATAATTTTGTACTTAAGTTATACATATTTATATACTAGGTTCTAATACATATTTATATACTAGTTCACTAGGTATTTGGAGATACCTGTTCTGAGGTAGGCAGGGTATGCTTATTCTTTTTATAATACAGCTTTATATATTTTTAATGATAATATAAAAGTGGTAAGACTGAAATAATATGAAATAATAATTATAAAATGAAAGCAAATAGAGAGTTTAACTAAAAGAAAAGTAAAATCTAAAGGAGTAATATTATAAAATTATAAAATAGGATTATTTAATTATTTGAAGCAATAACTTTGTGATTTTCCATTTCATAATTTAAATATAAGTTAAGGACATAGGACATTTTTAAAACAAAGGAAGACTGGGAAAAACATGGCACGATCAGGTATGCCAAATACTTAAAAGTGGTCAGGTTAGGAGTCGTAACAATCGGCGGGTATGTATGAGGAGATGCATGAACGTGGAAGAGGCGAAGAATGTTTGCAAAGAAAGAGTGGTGTGGCGTTCTATTCTCTCTGCCTACCCCTGTGGGGAAGCGGCGTGATGGTTAGTTAGTTAGTTAGTTAAATATAAGTTAATTTCATATTATTTTTTGACATCTCAACAATGATGAAGAAGAATATGGAAGTCTGGTCATTTACGGGCATTGACGACTGTCATAGGCTGGTTCAAGTTATCACTTTACACACGTGTAACTTCGTCAATTCTACCCATTATTGACAACCACACATTTTATATTTTAACAACGAAACGGAAAACATTATAACATAATTATAATGTTTTCCGGTTTCGAAGCTAACCGCTTCTTTTTCAAGACTGATTTATCTTGAAAAAGAAGCGGTTAGCTTTAAAACTGATTTTAAAACAAAGTTATATATATATATATATATATATATATATATATATATATATATATATATATATATATATATATATATATATATATATATATATATATATATATATATATATATATATATATATATATATATATATATATATATATATATATATATATATATAGATATAAAACTTCCAAGAATTTGAGTAGTGTGGTTATCATAATGGGTAGAATTGGTGAATGTTACACGTGTGTTAAGTGATCACAGCCTGTGACGGTCGTCAGCCCCGTAAATGCCCAGAATTGAGTGTCAAAAAATAACACCTATAATACATTGGATAAATACAATTAGCTTTATTTCATTAACTTACAACGTTGATCATGGATAGCACAAGTGTTCCGTTACACGTCAAACTTTTATTTACAATTAAACGATAGTCACACTAATTATGCTAAACCGTGTAAGAATTTTCAATCCCTAATCAGTAATTCATAATTATCAGACACAAAATGCAGTTTGCACTTCTGCGCTCAGAAAACTAAGTAAATATTATTACAACACGCGATGGTTTAAAGAAAATCGTATAATACATACTAATATGACCACGGCCATATTGGATTCACATTAACGATAATTGATTTCTTCATATGAGTGATACAAATTTATGAGGCGAATGTAGTTGGTAATAGAAGAAGAAGAAGACAGAGGAACACTTGGCATAATCAAATATTTTAAATAAAAGATAAATTCAAATATATTGAAAATCACTGATTTTATTATTGTTTTAAACTTTTTTTGTGGGTATATTAAGTTAAAATACATTGTTTTAATTTTTTTTTAAAAACGTATGTAAAAAGAACTCCACCGACAATACACACAAGGTGGCTTGGTGGATTTCTACAAAAATATGTTAATTATGTTTATAATTTTTTTAATGAAAGCATGCAAGCACCATCATGTTAGAACTTGGATCTACTGACTAACGGAACCAACTTACCACTTTTCCCCAAAACTGCCACCTTTGAGGCACTTTTATAAACTAATGTTTTTTTAATTCGTATTTATTCAAATTTTCACTGACAGGGACGATAAATGAGATGCCAAAAAAATAATATTAAAGTATCCAACATTTTGAGTGTGTCCAAATACTTGTTCACAAAATCTGGATTATCTCCAATTACAGGAGTTATTTTCATATTATTTTTTGACATCTCATCAAAGATGAAGAAGAATATGGAAGTCTGGGCATTTACGGGGCTGACGAACTCACATACTAATATAAGAGTTTCTGCTTAATAAAAAAGCTTCTTTACATCTCACCAATAGATGTCTCTAGTGAAGTTCTAGTGATTCAAGAACAAGGTTTCTAAATTGGTTCATATGTATATGTAGAACTTCCAAGAATTTGATTAGTGTGGGTCAATAATGGGTAGAATTGGTGAATGTTACACGTGTGTAAAGTGGCCACTTAAACCAGCCGATGACGGTCGTCAGCCCCGTAAATGCCCAGACTTCCATATTCTTCTTCATCTTTGATGAGATGTCAAAAAATAATATGAAAGTATCCAGTTTATGCATTTATATGTATGTATGTAGTTAACAAATAATAATAATAATAAAACCCTTATCCGCACCCCAATGGTGCATAGGGTACTGGTTCATATAAACGCAGTGTTATCTTGATCATTTACACATGAAGGAAAGGTGATCAGCCCTCCGCTTCAGGTACCAGTCCAGGGTAATATTGAATATTACAGTGAAAAAATCACTTATATTTATTTGACCCCCCCTGGGAATCGAACCCGGGACCTCCAGAACGGTAGCCGAGCGTGCTGACCATTACACTACGGAGGCGGACAAAAGTGAGTTAACAAATAAGGTTTTAAAAATGATTTTTTTCTTCAATATAGATGAACAATATGGAAATCTGGGTATTTACACGGCTTTGAACAAGGATTTGGACATCTTCCTTAATTAAAAAATGTTGATATTTCATCTTATGTTGAGTTGTTCCTCAGTTGAATGTCACTGACTGGAAGAGGCCATTCATCTACCGATAGCTATTTTTAAGTAATTAAAAGATCTTTTTATAAAGTATTTTTTTTATGTTGCGATCGTGATTCTGTAAACTTGCTTATTTTTAAACGAGAAAGTATACCATTAGACTAGTTCAGCGGTGTGATAACACATCATTATGTTGAAAATACGTATATATTTTTAGTCATGCATGTCTATCACACCGTTTCTGAAATTAAATATCTCAATGATTGCTTCATCTTATTCATATTCAAGGATTAATACGAATAAAATACACCTACAGAGATGAAAACAGTTTTATAGTTTTTTAAACATTAAAAAGCAACTATTTCAATTAATTTTTGTTGTAAGATTTACGTTTTGTGCTGACATTTCTTGGTGGAACTGAAATTTATATAAGAAAACAAAAGCTACATGTTTTTTTTTCACGTTAATTTGATTTGACCAGTGACCGGTCAGATGATGTCAGACCCTTATCTAAGTCTAATATAAAACCTTATTAAATTTGATTTTGTAAATCAATTGAGTAATGATATTAATGATAATAATAATAAAAACCTTATCCGCACCCCTACGGTGCATAGGGCACTGTGTCTTATAAACGCAGTGTTATCATGATCGTTTTACACATGAAGGAAAGGTGATCAGCCCTCCACTTCAGGTACCAGTCCATGGTAATATTGAATAAATATTACAGTGAAAAAATTACTTATATTTATTTTTACCCCCTTGGGAATCGAACCCGGGACCTCCAGAACGGTAGCCGAGCGTGCTGACCATTACACTACGGAGGCGGACAAATGATATTACAAAATAGTAGTAAAAAATCATCAATAAGAAGTTAAGGGGCGCTAAGGGTTAAAAAAATAGTTTGTTAATTTTTAAAACGGATTAATTGTAATATTAAATCATAGAAGGGGGGAAAAGAACCAGCGACTTTACATTATTTACAATTTCGAGTAGACGGAAGCATTGGCGTACTAGAGTAAATGCTTGACCCCAAAATAGGCATCGCGAGTTCGATTCCTGCCAAGTGTCAAACGAATTCTTGAATTATTTATTTTTTATTGGTTTGGGTGTTTGGACCGAATTATTGATATCTACCTTCCCTATCCTACCTGCAGACAAGTCTATAAAACATAGGCATTGCATGTTACTTAGAGTATTTAAAAAGAGCTGTGTATTCCAGACGAATTGGTTGATATAAGTCTCACGCTTCGATCGGACAACTCTTGTAAAGTGATCTCGCCAGCTCATAACCAGCGCAATAGATTTATCAAGCGTGCCTTTGCTGTTGCGGGGCCGAAGGCGTTGAATGATCTTCCACCATTAGTTAGAAACAGTGAGAGTGAGTCGATCATTCGAAAAAAATAAAAACACATTTGTTTGTTAAATAATTTCCATAATCTCCTTTTCCCTGATTAAGTAAATCACAATGAAACGAATGTTTCAAAATTGGTTCATATATATATATATATATATATATATATATATATATATATATATATATATATATATATATATATATATATATATATATATATATATATAACTTCCAAGAATTTGAGTTGTGTGGTTGTCAATAATGGGTAGAATTGGCGAATGTTTTGAATATTGAAAGTATTAACTTTGTGGATCATATTGATATATTATTTTGAGAAATAAAAAGACTTTGTGTTTTGATCCACTCACATTTATTAACCAGCTAGTTTCGGCAACGACCTGTTGCCCTCTTCAGGGTTTAATTTATGACTAATAATAAAATAATAATAATAAACCCTTATCCGCACCCCAATGATGCATAGGGCACTGCGTCATATAAACGCAGTGTTATCTTGATCGTTTACACATGAAGGAAAGGTGATCAGCCCTCCGCTTCAGGTACCAGTCCAGGGTAATAATATTGAATAAATATTACAGTGAAAATTTCACTTATATTTATTTTACCCCCCTTGGGAATCGAACCCGGGACCTCCAGAATGGTAGCCGAGCGTGCTGGCCATTACACTACGGAGGCGGACAATTTATGACTTAACATATATAAAAAAGAATTGGTGAATTTTCAAACATTTTCGCAAAATGGTAGTATTTTGCGAAAATGGCGCTTCATAAATTATCCAAAAGTTTTATTATTATTTTTTTTTATTGAACGTTTTAGAATTACGTATGTATTGGTATAAACGAATTTATATAAGGCATCTGAGAAAATGAGGGCAAAGCAGCGGACTAGAAATTAATGGGAAACGTCATCGGGTGTTGAGAGATGGGCGAAGCCGTGTGGTCACACCAGTGTAGCCAAGATTAGGCCATCTGTGACGTCACACATGCCCTTTACCAAAACGATCCGTCAAAAAAGACGTAATAAAAAGTAGGGTGAGCATGTTTTCGGCGTTGATGAAAAAAAATGGTAATAATTTTAAAACACTGTTCTTGAATCACTAGAACTTCACTAGAGACCTCTATTGATGAGATTAAAAGAGGCCTTTTATTGATCAGATACTCCTTTATCAGTGTGTGAGGTCCGAATCCTGGATTACAATCACATACATGAAAAACGCCAGAAAATATATTTTTCATTTTTAATATTTTAGCTTATAATTTGACCAGTTAATTTATTTACAACATTTGTGAACATGTATTTGGACACACTCAAAATGTTGTGAAAAATAAACAATATGGTAAATGTACCTACTGTTATTAAAGGTCTACAAACACATGCTCATTATGACCACAAAAGCATGCTATTCTTGCATATTACGTACCAATATCAGCTTAGTAGTACCGTGTGTGTATGTACGTTGCTAGACGTAAGTATGATCATTTGGAGCATGCTTAACAATCGTCAGTCATTCTTTTTTCGAGCATGCTACCTGTGGCGCGGGTGGAAGGAGTGTACTCTAAGGACGTCTAAACAGGTTTGCTTATGTACATCAATAAAAGCAAAAATATTCCAACTTTCAACTATTTTTGAGTGTGTCCAAATACTTGTTCACAAAATCTGGATTATCTCCAATTACAGGAGTAAATGATTTTAAACGATTGAAGTTCTAGTGATTCAAGAATAATGTTTCAAAATTGGTTAATATAAATATACAACTTCCAAGAATTTGAGTAGTGTGGTTGTCAATAGTGGGTAGATTGGGTAGAATGTTACACGTGTGTAAAGCGATCACTTAAACCAGCCTATGACGATCGTCAGCCCCGTAAATGCATAGAATTCCATTTTCTTCTTCATCTTTGATGAGATGTCAAAAAATAATATGAAAATAACTCCTGTAATTGGAGGTAATCCAGATTTTGTGAACAAGTATTAAGACACACTCAAAATGTTGTAAATAAATTATCTGGTCAAATTATAAGCTTAAATGATAAAAATGAAAATGATATTTTCTGGCGTTTCTCATGTGTGTGATTATAATCCAGGATTCGGACCTCACATACTAATAAAAGAGTTTCTGCTCAATAAAAAGCTTCTTTCCATCTCACCAATAGATGTCTTTAGTGAAGTTCTAGTGATTCGAGAATAATGTTTAAAATTGAACTTCCAAGAATTTGAGTAGTGTGGTTGTCAATAATGGGTAGAATTGGTGAATGTTACACGTGTGTAAAGTGATCTCTAAACCAGCCTATGACGGTCGTCAGGCCCGCAAATGCCCAGACTTCCATATTTTTCTTCATTTTTTTTACTTATTTGAATAAATTATGGTCTTCCTGTTATATTTTGTATGTTCGAAGTATCTATACGATGTCCGGAGAGTTTTCATTGGAAAAGTGCCAAAACAAGTCCGGAACGACTACTCTTTCGCTTTGTTACAAATGAAACTACACATAAGAAGCTTTCTTTCAAAATACTTCAAAGCGGGTCGTAAATAACATAAGTTACTTCATCCTCCAGTCTCCCACCAAATGTATTACCGCACTAATTCCAAATAATCCCGCGCATCTAAATAAAATCAAATACCCACTTTTAACCCTTTCCACTCTAACCATTTTTTCTCATAACAGCTACTCTGATCAAAAAAATGCGACGCTTTTCTACCATTAAAATAAATATTTTGGTTCCCTAATTTTGGGACACTCTGTCTGGCAATTCGTATGACCATGTTAATTAAGATTAACTGTATTTATCTGAAATATTTCTTAGTAGAATAAACTTGGGTGATAGAGAAATCAGTGATTAAAGTTATGCCTGCGCCGGGCTAGACATTGTGGCCCACGGAGCTGCCTACTAGAATCATACGGGCCAGAATGTCTGGCCTACAGAGTGGTAAGGGTTAAGGGTTTATCTAATAAACAATTAAGTACGCGACCGGCTGCGCGTGAAGCCACACGAGTATTCCGCGCACAATTTTTCTTTTATAATAACTTACTAACTTATTATCACGCCGCTTCTCCGCAAGGGTAGGCAGAGAGAATAAAACGCCATACTACTCTGTCTTTGCAAACATTCTTTGCCTCTTCTACCTTCGTGGACCTTCTCTTATATACCCATCCATAATTTCGACTCCTGGCCCCTTTTTTTTAAATATTTATATATATGAAAATTTGATATGCATTGAAAAAATATTTTCCTTCATTTTTTTAACATCTTACATACCTTTTAATAACTCTTTTCTATTCGAAACTAAGGGAGATATTAAGGTTTGAACTTTAATTATAAAATATGTAATTGATTTGGAAATCACTTCGTGTTGATACCATCCATTTTTGATAATGCTTACCTCAGTCTTACACTCTTTCATTATATCACAATACGAACATCTGTCATACAACATTTTGCCGCACATTCGTCTGAGAGAACGCATTAATGAAAAATTTTAGGTTAAATCATCAAAGGGCCCGTTACACATCGGGCGTCACAAAGAATTAATTACTCTTTCCATTGGGTCGAATTTATTAAAAAGGCAAATACTGACGTTTCTATTTGCCCAACTGTGTAATCAATGCTTTTAATGGTGCTTCGTTTCACGCGGTTGAATGCGAGGCGTCAATATTACAAAATTATAAATGAATTTCATTATTTCTAAATGGCTCTATGTTTCCTAATATCTTCGGATCCAATTCCGCCGTATTATGTTTTGTGTATTGTATTGTGTTGATAGCTACTTTGTAGGGTGCGATGTTGACAAAAGTAGTAGATATCAAATGGAAATAAAAAGCAAATATAAGGTAGTTTATGAAATATACTAGAAATTGTCAATTTGTAGACTTCCACATTAAAAAATCAGTATGAACAATGTCATATTTACGGAAAATTAGATTATTATAGGTGTTTTGTGTAGTTCGATAGCTACTTTGTAGGGTGCGATGTTGACAAAGGTAGTAGATATCAAATGGAAATAAAAAGCAAATATAAGGTAGTTTATGAGATATACTAGAAATTGTCAATTTGTAGACTTCCACATTAAAAAATCAGTATGAATAATGTCATATTTACGGAAAATTAGATTATTATAGGTGTTTTGTGTAGTTCGATAGCTACTTTGTAGGGTGCGATGTTGACAAAGGTAGTAGATATCAAATGGAAATAAAAAGCAAATATAAGGTAGTTTATGAGATATACTAGAAATTGTCAATTTGTAGACTTCCACATTAAAAAATCAGTATGAATAATGTCATATTTACGGAAAATTAGATTATTATAGGTGTTTTGTGTAGTTCGATAGCTACTTTGTAGGGTGCGATGTTGACAAAGGTAGTAGATATCAAATCGAAATAAAAAGCAAATATAAGGTAGTTTATGAAATATACTAGAAATTGTCAATTTGTAGACTTCCACATTAAAAAATCAGTATGAATAATGTCATATTTACGGAAAATTAGATTATTATAGGTGTTTTGTGTAGTTCGATAGCTACTTTGTAGGGTGCGATGTTGACAAAGGTAGTAGATATCAAATGGAAATAAAAAGCAAATATAAGGTAGTTTATGAGATATATTAGAAATTGTCAATTTGTAGACTTCCACATTCAAAAATCAGTATGAATAATGTCATATTTACGGAAAATTAGATTATTATAGGTGTTTTGTGTAGTTCGATAGCTACTTTGTAGGGTGCGATGTTGACAAAGGTAGTAGATATCAAATGGAAATAAAAAGCAAATATAAGGTAGTTTATGAAATATACTAGAAATTGTCAATTTGTAGACTTCCACATTAAAGAATCAGTATGAATAATGTCATATTTACGGAAAATTAGATTATTATAGGTGTTTTGTGAAGTTCGATAGCTACTTTGTAGGGTGCGATGTTGACAAAGGTAGTAGATATCAAATGGAAATAAAAAGCAAATATAAGGTAGTTTATGAAATATACTAGAAATTGTCAATTCGTAGACTTCCACATTAAAGAATCAGTATGAATAATGTCATATTTACGGAAAATTAGATTATTATACGTGTCTCAATTTGAGATGAGACGTCTATCGTTTTTATACGAAAGCAGATGGAAGTCTGTGCATCTCAGGGCTTACGACCTGACATTTTGTTGGCTTAAGTGAACGTATATCATAATAAATAAAAGTGTAATTGTTCATTTGTTCAATATCTTAAGTCGTAATTATTCACGACTGTTTTTAAATTATGACGCATTTGTGTTTTTATATTTGTCAAATGTAAAATTGTTGAATTTGTTATAAACTTCATCTCTACATTAGTTTTGGACATCTCAACATAGATGACGAAGAATAAGGAAGTCTGGGAAATTTCAGGGTTCACGACCGACATGGCTGGTTTAAAATACGCCTTCAAATGTTCGGTTTTTCCAAGATTTAATGATTTTTCCTGCGTTTCATTACAGTTAAAAATAAATCGTTTTTGTAGAATAAATCCTGTTTATATTATTTATTGATTCGGCATTAACTTTGTGGAATGAGAATTTGATTATTTAAAAAAAAATCACTTGTACCATATAATGAGTTTTATTTCTTCAACACGACTAGTCTCGAAAACATCTGTTAGTTTTCGAAACTAGTCAAAAAATTATGTAAAAAAATAACTTCTAATTTAGAGATAATCCAGATTTGTGATTAGGTATTTGGACACACTTAAAATGTTGTAAACTTCATCTTTTCCATATCAATAATAATAATAAAAAACAAACAAATATGTTTAGTTTTTCCCGTCGCTTTAAAAAAGGGTTACGTGGTTTTTGTGCTAAAGTATTCAATTACACATCAATCAAATACGTATAAATATTAAAGATTAAACTAAAAAATTGGTGTGATTCGTATGGGATGACATGATAGCTTTACATACAGATGTTTTTGCATAGCATATTAAAGGTAACTTGCAACAATCGAATTGCATATTTTAAAGACGTTGGTAGGGTATTTCCCATAGCCTTGGTGATACAGAGATTAAATTATACGTAATATTACATAAGTACCTACTTATTCACATTGAAAATATGTTTTCTCGGGGCCATTGTTCGAGTGAGTCACAATTTGCTGATTAAATATGTAGAAGGATTATTTATATCACATTTTACAATGCTTACATATTTTAGAAAAACCTTAGTCATGAAAAAAGTTGGTGCATTTTTCACGCTTATATGCCGCTTTTGCTGGGATATAGTACATTTTCTGGGCATTCCGTAAACATGCACAACTGACAATTGACGATTTTTGATATATGACGTTGTTGAAAGGAGTGAGCGACATGTGTAATAAGTCGATTATTTCGACTCTTGGCCTGACCACTTTCAAGAAGCTATGTTTTCCTCGATTTTCTCTGCTTCCATTTAGCAAATAAAATAAAATAATATTTAAAATCCAAATGTAATAAGCGACATCTATGTTTTGTATAATATACCAATGGAAAACCGACAATACCGACTGTGCATTATGTGCAATAAATATGTTTTTTTACAATAAATTATCATGTTTACATTTCACACACGCGAGTTTGCGATCAATTTAAAATAGATGGCGCTTATAAAAAAGGAAAGAAAAAAAAATATTGTACACATTACAAGTTACATCGAAAAAAATATTATATATAAGTATAAATAACTTGCTAACATCATAAATAAGGCATAGGATCAAAATAAATATTTGAAGCACAACTTTGTGGTTTTCCATAATTACAAATACAAAAAAATGTATTATTTTTTACTTATCAACATATATGAAGAAGAATATGGAAATCTGGGCATTAACGGGGCTTACGACCGTCATAGGCTGGTTTAAGTGATCAGTTTACACACGTGTAAAATAATATAATAACTCCTATAATTGGAGATAATCCAGACACACTCGAAATGTTGTATACAAGTAATTATTATTAATTAATTAAGTAATTATTATAATTAATATTATTAATTTCATTAAGTATCTGAAACCGGTCGACATTAAGATGAGACATACATATCGAGGGCGTATGAATTCATAACATATGTATATATATATATATATATATATATATATATATATATATATATATATATATATATATATATATATATATATAATATGGGGTGCAAATAATCAGTTAGTTTGAATTTGGATTAACCCAGAGATAAATTCACGTCCTAGAGTCTGTATTAGTTTAAAATAAAGCGAGAAAAGGTAAGGAAGGTTAGGGTAAGGATGTGCGTAAAAGAGGCGCTAGCTTACTGTCGCATGGAGCCCCAGCGGCGATGTGGCAGGTTCTCTTGGTGACTACAAAAGAATGAAACAATCTGTTTGAAAGTGGAAAGCATCATAGTTGTGTAGTGGTAACAGCATATTTACAATCATATTTAGAACTTAACCTGCCCGCGAGTATGGCCGTACACAGACGTCCGAACAAAACTTTCCTCAAAGGAGTATGGACGTACTTGTACGGCCGCGATTATAAGTAAAGCTTGGTGATATTTATTTCTAAAATGGCACCTCTACTATCTGCCATCTACCATCCAGATACAGTTTTGTCCGCAAAAACCCCGGACAGGTAACATTGTATAGAAAACTATTTAAAACAAATTATTTCATCGTCACATCGCGATAGTTGCTTTACATCTAAATTTGCAAGGAAATTCGCAAATTTAATAAACTCTTATGGCGACAATGTATTGGCCGGTGGTGGTACAATGTCATATTACAAATGTCGACAGAAATATCTATTTTGAATACTAAAACCATTGTCAACTTTGTGGTATGGTAATATGTACTCATGAAGAAGTAGTATTCAACAACAATAATTTTTTACTCATGCTGTTTTTGCATTTTCAAGCATCGAAGTGCTATGTAAAAAAATACGATATTACAGTAAAATCTCGATATAACGGACTAATTAGGGGGAGGGGGTGTCCGTTAAAGCCGAAGGTCCGTGATATAAAAATAGGTTTAAATTAAATCAAAAACTTTTTTTTAAATATGAACACTGTATTTAGAATAGATTTATATTATCCACTGACACTTCGTGATGGAATTGCATTTTTAATTTATTATTAGATTAAAACCAATATTTTTAGCTTTTCCACTTTTTTTTTTTTTTTTTTGTCTGACACCAGTCTGATGATGTCGGTAACGACGAAACCCGGTCGCTGGTCAAATAAAAAAGTGGAAAAGCTAAAAATATTGGTTTTAATCTAATAATAAATTACTGTATTTAGATATAAATAAACAATACAAAACACAAACAAAATTATACGAGTATTTATTGTCTTCTGACACTCGTCGTGAACTGTCCGTTAAATCCGAATTTCGTTAAATAGAGATCCTTTATATTGGGGTTTTACAGTACTTTTTTTTTCACTAATTAGAAAAAGTAGAATGTTGAAGGAATGTTGCCAAATGCTGGGAATGTTTTGGATTCGCAATAAAAGTTCGGCGGTGAATGTGGGTCGGGCGGAAATGCCCGATTGCCGATCGGTGAAAGAATGTGTGTAAGAAAGAGTATTGGCAAAGGTAGGTACCTGGGAGGTGTTCGTCTAAGACTGGTTCTGGTCCAGGAATGTCTGTTGATGTGTCCATTCGGGCTGCGATGTCCAGCATCGCTGAAAAAATAATAACATCATAAATTTCAAATTATTTGGCGAGGCACTTACCCAAAGGAATGACGCCTAGTAATATGTATTTAATTGAGCTCTCGTGAGAATCAGTATGCTCAACAAGTAAAATGTTTTCTACAACATTTTGAGTGTGTCCAAATACTTGTTTATAAATCTGGATTATCTCCAATTAGCAGTTATTTTTGACATCTCTACGTACATGAAGAAGAATATGGATTTTTTTTACAAAAATGTTAATAATATTATTATATAACCACTCACCGAGATTTTTATGTCTACCGGTTTCGAGACGTACCCGTCTCTCGAAACCGGTAGACATAAAAATCTCGGTGAGTGGTTATGTACTAATATTATTAGCATTACTGTAAAAAAAATAACTAAAAATGACTAACCACAAAGTAAATGCTTTAAATATGAACAATATTGGGAATATGGAATTAATTGATTCGGCAGTCATTTTGTCTAAAATCTATCCATTTTTAATTTGAGTTTTACTGATTTTTACCAATATTTCTTAAAATCTATTGTGACACGTGTTTCGAACACCACACGGTGTTTAAAAATGATGCGGAATGCATCGAAATTCGTGTTACAAAAGATTTTAAGAAATAGTGGTATTTATTAAATTATTAATGAAAAAGGATTTGGAAGGCTGGGCATTTATAGTGTTTAAGACCGTCGTAGGCATGCTTATTTCCTAATCCCACCATAGATCGGCTGTCCAAACTCAAAACACAGTAAGGGTCATTTTTTTGTAGTTCGTATAATATATTCTACTTAGTCCGAAAATGCAAAAAAAACGTACTAAAAAAATGTCCCTTACTGTGTTTTAAGTTTGGACAGCCGATATGGCATTCGTTCTCTCAGAACGTCTCTCTTTTGCATATATCTACATGATGGAGTGACAGATAATGCTATGTATACTTCTATCCTCAAGCAAAATCAAAGAGCAAGAACAAGAACGATTCATAATAAATACGTCACAATTTGTTTATACTACGGCATGCGTGACTCGACTCGGAACAGAAACGTGATTCAACCAAATTGGGTGATACTAAATCGGCTGAAATCCAATATGTGTAAAAGGAATGCCGAAAAACGTGATAACGAAAAGTCACTACTAATCTATCACGAGGTAAAAATAATTATTGGTTTAGTCCAGGGGTTCCCAAACCGTGGTGCATAAGATGATTAAAAGTGGTGGATTGCATCCTCGCTTTGAAAAAAATAGGTTTCATAACAGCTATGTATAATAGATGTTGTTTTCCATACAATAATTAAACCATTTAAAAATATTGGATTTACGATTTATACTGATGTTTCTTGGTAGAACTGGATTTTATATAATAAACAACAACTATAAAGTTTTTTATGCTTTTATTTCATTTGACCAGTGACTTTTTTTTAATTACCTAACGTTTAACTGACTCTGATATCTAGCTACGGCTTATGCAAGACCGCTTATCATGTCCCTACTCAGGCTTCAACTTTTTAAGTTTCATAGACTCTTCCTACTCGTGAGTTGATTGACTCTTTATGTTTAAAGTTACTATAATTTCATGTAATTCATGAGTGAAAATTCTAGGCAAAAACACTCACTTTGATCATTGACTGGTGGGAAGCTAGACAAAATTCACAATGTTATTTACAAAATAAGACAGGAATTTGAAACTTTTTGATTTTGTAAAAAAAAATCTGGTAAAATGAATTTTAAAAGTGTATTACAATAAATTAAATATTTGAAGGTTTTAAAAAATATATATATTTAGCCAAACCCTATTAGGAAACCACCCGCACCGCCAAGCCAACCTAGCGCGTGCTATACCCACGCCCAAACCCTAAGTCCTAAGGAGGAATACCAGGCAACCTCAGCTGCGAAAGGATTTTACCAAGCATTTCCTAAACCTAAGGTTCAACCTGACGAGGCTAAGACAAGAGAGAAAAGAGAAAACCCTTATCCGCAACCCAATGGTGCAAAGGGCACTGCGTCATATAAACGCAGTGTTATCTTAATCATTAACACGTGAAGGAAAGGTGATCAGCCCTCCGCTTCAGGTACAAGACCAGGATAATATTGAATAAATATTACAGTGAAAAAATCACTTTGACCCCCCTGGGAATCGAACCCGGGACCTCCAGAACGGTCGGAAGCCGAGCGTGCTGACCATTACACTACGGAGGCGGACAAGACGTCCTCGCAACTAGCTAGCGTCAAGGGCTTCAGGGCTGTCGCTCGTCAAGGGCTTTAGAGCTGTCTCTTACCCGTTATTGTTGTCCAGCTCGCCCTCTCCCAGGCACTCGAAGCTCTCGGGGCCTGACGCGGAGGGCGGGGAGGGGGTGGAGGACCCGCGCTGATTGGCCGCCAGCCCGTCGCTGCTGCTGCTGCTCCCGCTGTCGGCAACCAGGAACCGGGGACTCTGCGACAGGAGAAAACAGAAATAATGAAATGAAAAAAAATATTTGTATACTTTTAGTTAAATCACAATTCATACTTGTCCGCCTCCGTAGTGCAATGGTCAGCACGCTCGGCTACCGTTCTGGAGGTCCCGGGTTCGATTCCCAAGGGGGGTAAAATAAAAATAAGTGATTTTTTCACTGTCATATTTATTCAATATAACCCTGGACTGGTACCTGAAGCGGAGAGCTGATCACCTTTCCTTTATGTGTAAACGATCAAGATAACACTGCGTTTATATTATGCAGTGCCCTATGCACCATTGGGGTGCGGATAAGGGTTAGGTTTAATATGTACTCATGAAGAAGTGGTATTCAACAACAATATTTTTTTACTCATGCTGTTTTTGCATTTTCAAGCATATTATATTATTATTATTTATACATATTACGAACTTTTTTTGCAGAGACCCACCAAACTACCTTGTGTGTCTTATCGGTGGAGTTCTTTTTTAATACATTTTTATTGTTTTTAACGATTTCAACCTAATATAGACACAAAAAACAGAAAAAATTAAGAATATAAACATTTTACAATTTTCATAAAATTAACTCTTGATCATTTACCCATTCCTTTATTTTGCCTTATATATATATATATATATTAAGAATATATATATATATATATATATATATATATATATATATATATATATATATATATATATATATATATATATATATATATATATATATATATATATATATATATATATATATATATATATATATATATGTGTGTGTATGTATCTATGTTTACGTATATATGTTTCTGTATGTGTGTGTATATATATTGAATGACTTATACTATATATGTTTTTTTAAATATAATACATGATGAAAAATTGTAATGTACATAGAATAAAGAAACATGCTTTTTAACTGGTAGGATATAAACAATTTATATTTTAAATATAAAAAAAAAATATATATATATATATATATATATATATATATATATATATATATATATATATATATACACATAAACTTCGTTTCACTTCCAAATTTGTAATAATTGTTTTTCTCACAATTTTCGCAAGCAATTTCTTTTATAATGAGAACGTCTATTTACATACTCCAATGTGCATATCTTTGTATGTTTTTACTCATAAGAAACAAGTAGGTATTTAATGATTCATACATGGTTAGGCGTTATTTAGTAATTAGGTAGGTACCTGTATTTTGTGTGAAACCGGTGATTGGCGGGGAGATTTAGCCCTCTGGAAGACACTGGGCGCCATCATGGCAGGGGGACACACAGCCAGACCTGGAAAACAAATTTCATTTCAAATTATTAATAAAAGAAATAAACTTTTTTATTTATTTATTTAAATTTCATGTACATAAAGTAAATAAGTACATTGGCGGGCTTATTGCTACAAAGCAATATCTTCCAACCAAACAAAAAAAGGCTTTAAATGTTTTGGAAAAAATAATAGCCGTCCGCTTAGGCTAACAAAAATATTCCATTCATGATTTTCTCATGTAAGTGATTATAATCCAGGATTCGGACCTCACATACTGATAAAGGAGTTTCTGCTCAATAAAAAGCTTCTTTTCATCTCACCAATAGATGTCTCTAGTGAAGTTCTAGTGTTTCAAGAACAATGTTTCAAAATTGGTTAACATAATTAGAACTTCCAAGAATTTGAGTGGTGTGGTTGTCAATAATGGGTAGAATTGGTGAATGTTACACGTGTGTAAAGTGTTTATATAAACCTATGACGGTCGTCAGCCCCGTTAGTGCCCAGACTTCCACATTCTTCTTCATCTTTGACGAGATGTCAAAAAATAATGATGAATGTGAAATGAAGGTGACTCTTGTAATTGGACATAATCCAGACTTTGTGAACAAGTATTTGGACACACTCAAAATGTTGTGATGTGGATTTAATTTATTAGTACCAGTGCAATAATGGTCGAACTAAATTGGTATAAACATTTTTTAATGGGATCGAAATCTTTTGTAAAACAAATAAGTTTTTAGATTTGCGTTCATCAGTCTGAATTATACATTGTCTAGAGAATAATAATGACTGTTGAAACTAAAACATCCGTATAAAGAAAATGTTCCGCACGAAATGCTTCCACGAAACAGGTAGTGCAAAATCATATTGATTGTATGCATTTTTTGCTACAAATGAAAGTAGTGGCAAATCAAACGAAAAAATGTAAGTATTGCTTCATATTGAGTGATCGCGATGATTTACAAACTAAGTAATCAATTGACAGGTCTGTCCAAACTTAAAACACAGTAAGGGACATTTTTTTGTAGTGTGTTTTTATTGCATTCTTGGACTAAGTAGAGTCTACTTAGTCCAAAAATGCAAAAAAAAACGTACTACAAAAAAAATGTCCCTTACTGTGTTTTGAGTTTGGACAGCCGTGTACTCAGTGTTGCCATATCGCTCGCTCTTTTCAAGAACGTCATAAATCAAAAATCGACAATTTTCAGTTGTGCATGTTTTCGGAATTCCCAGAAAATGTACTATATCCAAGCAAAAGAGGCATATTTTTAACTTAATATTTACCCGCTACAGGGCAGAAAGTGTTATTTTTGCATTTTAAAGAAAATGTATTGTTTATTTTTTTTTTAATATGCTAAATATTTTTCAAATGCTGCGGATAAGGGTGGAAGAAGCAGAAGAATATTGTAAAAAAAACAAAAACAAAAAATATCCAATATACATTTTGACACGTCGCTCACTCTTTTCAACAACGTCATAAATTCGTTTTTCAGGAGAACGTTTTTAAAGTTTAAAAATATAATACAATGTATTAAAAATAAATATCAAGCCACTTATTGAACTTTTACTGTGCAACAGATCTTTTAAAGTGAAACCTGGATGTTTTTTCTGAATTTGAAAAATATTTAGTATATTTTAAAAAATAAAAACAATACCTTTTCTTCAAAACGCAAAAACAACAAGGTTTTTTCTCCATTTGAAAAATATTAAGTAAGTATATTTAAAAAAAAATTAAACAATACCTTTTCGTAAAAATGCAAAAACAGCACTTCAACACTTTCTGACCTGCAGCGGGCAAATATTTAGTTCAAAATATGACGCTTTTGCTGGCATCTAGTACATTTTCTGGGCATTTCGAAAATATGTAAAACTGAAAATTGTCTATTTTTGATATATGACGTTGTTGAAAGGAGTGAGCGATGTGACCTCTCAGCTGGTCTCCGGTGGAATGAATTATGTGTTTACAAATATCCCCTTAACCTCCTGCGATATCGATTCTCGGCTGTTAATCCATCTCTTTGGTGGTCGCCTTAAAAACCGCGAAATAAACTGTACCTTACCACACACAAGAGAGGAGTGAAAGAGAATGCAAATTTTATTTACGACACATCTCCAATTTTACAATAAATAATGCAATATTCGCAATTGGCGGAGGAAAAACTCACAAAGTGTGACGAATCTGTAATGATATACGGTAAAATCTCGTTAATTCAGATCTCAATAATTCGGACTTTCGATAATCTAGATTAGACAATGTAAATGATTTTTACTTTTATATTTTTTTAAAAATTCTAAGTAGTATTGGTATATGACCACTCAAAGAGATTTTTATGTCTACCGGTTTCTAGACGTGCCCCTCTCTTCGTCAGGACAATCACTACCACAGCACGCAAACAATAATACCCTTATAATTTATATTTGAAGCACTAACATTGTGATTTTCCATTTTATAATTTAAATGTAATTTTGTTTTAAAATCACTATAAATATTTTATTATCACTTAATTATAATGTCTACCGGTTTCGAAGCTAACCGCTTCTTTATCGAGACTGATGAATACCATAGTAATCAGTTTTGATAAAGAAGCGGTTAGCTTCGAAACCGGTAGACATTATAATTAAGTTATAATAAAATATTTAAAGTGATTTTAAAACAAAGTTACATTTTCATTATAATAATACCCTTCATTACCATTTACACACTTAAAACTACACAAAATGTTTAACACATGCGATTTTGGTCGACTCGAGGACCAACATGCACAAGCACAAATATGCATTAAGAGCCGAGGTCTGACATGTACTCTCGACGGTAGACATAAAAATGAGTGGTTATATACTAATATTACTAATATTAACATTTTCGTTAAAAGAATATAAAAGTAAAAATGACTAACCACAAAGTAAATGCTTGACGTCGCCCACCTTATCAAGCTGATATACCCTGGGAATATTAGAAAGAGGGGTAGGGAGATGAAAGAAAATTCAGCACAAAAAATATACTTAAATTGATTTAATTAAAAATATAAAAATTATACGAAAGTGACTTTAACTTAAACTAATCTTATTCACTATCTTAAATTAGCTTAAAATTAATTAATCCTATCTTAAATTAAACTTATTCTAACCTTTGGTGAAAAAGATGCGCCGTGATGCTGGGGTGAAAAAGCTTTGTGAAAAAGCTGCGCCGTTGGATGCTGGGATGAGGTTCTTCTTATGACGGGCCGCCGAGCGACGATTCTTGCTTCTTATCTTCTTCTTCTCCTAGTAGAGCTTCAGCTCTTAATTTGAGGCTTATGACCCGGCGTGGGTCTGCTTTTGATACTCCGGATGAGTAACTCCCTTTTTTCTATCTTCTCTCTCCCTGCGTAGAGCTCCCGCTCTTCTCCTCACTTAAGTCTTAAAACCTGGTGTAGGTATGCTCCTTCTAACTGATTTCTCCCGACTGCTCGATCCCCCTGATCTCTCCCGACTGCTGCTTACAACTCCTCGATCCCACTGATTTCCCGGATGCGGATTCCGACCAACTCCTCCTTCCAACTAATTATTCCGACCAGTCCGACTGGTCGGTCTTTCCTTTTACGACTGATTCCTCCCAACTGATCCTTCCAACTGTTGGCTTCTAAGAGAGCGATCCCACTGATTTCTTCCCGTTATATTCAGTTTCTCTCCTTGAAGATCACGCCCTCGAAACCATTTTTCATTGGCTGACGGTGCGCTTGTATCCACCCCCAAAATTTTCAACGTCTAGACATCAATTAGCAATAATTTTATTTGCGCTATATAATAATAAATGCTCTTAGTATAGACCACCGGCAAACATCTATTATCCTGGTTTACTAAGGCCAGCGGGTTGGCGACAGTTTTTATGATTCAAACCTTTTAAATACATTTTAGTTTTACGACAGGTAAATTATAAAAGGTCGGAGCCATAAAAAATATTTGCACGCACAGAAAAAAATTTTACCTAAGACTAATTAATTAAATGGATTGACAATTGATTATTTTTGCCAGGCTAGAGGAGAAACGTGGTTTCACCACGTCATGCTATACACATTAATAATATTTTGAATAAATGATTTATTTTAAACGGGCACTCAACGTTTAAAAATTAAGTTATTATATCATTTTAAAAATTATATGACGGGGAAATAATGAATTATCATTAAAATATACCTTCACATAAAAAACAATTATAATCTTAAATTGGTGTAGGATTTATTACAGTAAGTGAATTAAAATGGAGTTCAACAAACTGAATTCTGTTCAGTAATTCAATAAATTAACTTTCGCTTGTATAATAAAATAATCGCTGTGTTTCTTTTTCGCATAGATATTACATAACATAGAATTATATATAATAATCTATGTTTAATTCTAAATTAGGTTACTAATTTTTTTATTATTATTTACAGTAAACTCCCCTATAACGTTAAGATAGGTACCGCGTTATCTCAGGGAACATTATAAGAATTTATGTATTAATTTTAAATCGAACACAGATTTTTTTGAGTATACAAACTTGTATTTTTTTAACAAAAACACATTAAAAATGAATATTGTGGCAATTGTTTCGCCTTGTTAGGGCATTATCAAACGATTGTTTTATGTGTTTTGTTGATAAAATACAACTTAGTAGACTCAAAATATCTATGTTTGATTTAAAATTAATACATAAATTAAAAATGAGTTCTACAAATTAAACGCCAAATCAATAAATAAATAAATAACATTATAAGAAGTTAACGTTTTAAATTTTCACGTTTTAACCAAAGAAATAACTGAAATGAGCAGTTTAAAATTAAAATACAATTAACTCCATTAAAAGCATTAACTCCCTACAATATTCCCTCTAATGCGGTATGCATCTCAGCTTTATAGGTGGGTTCACTGTAGTTGTATTTTCACGATACTTATTAAATAAATCAAAATTTGTGTAACTGCGAATAAAACAAATCATTGCCCGTGTTGCGGACGCACTATTGCGGACCTGAAAAGGACCATTATTACTACGGGTTTGCTGCGCGCACAAAATGAGACAGTGTGGTCCTTAAAAGGACCATTCATATTGTAATCAAGTGTATTTTAGTTGAAATTAAATCAACTTAAATTCACCACCAATGAAGGAAGCCTAGCTGATTTTTTTAAATAGCCTAATAGCAGAATAAAATAAAAAATATGTATTTTTTACACATGAATTTTATTTGACCAGCAACCGGGTTTCGTAACCGACATCATCAGACTGGTGTGAGGCTAGACAAAATTTACAATATATACGCAACAAGGCAGGAGTTGAAAACCACGATTTTATATAATTTTTATGAATGAATGAATGAATGTATTTAAATTGAATTTTAAGTATTGTATTATAATAATAATAACATGTAAGTTATGGTAAAGGTTTTTACACACAATATCCATTTCTTATGGATTTTGTGTGTAAAAACCTTATATCAAAACACTGTATCTTAAAACACGTGTCACATTAGATTTTAGGAAATAGTGGTTTTTACTAAGTAAAACTTACATTAAAAATGTTTTATTTCTTTATGAAATGTTGTTTGATTTTATAATGAGAACTACCGTCGAAACGTAAAATCGATTCCACAATAAGGTCACCGGACCGGAATCCGCGAAACCAAAAGTGTCACTTTTATTTTATTGATGTAAAGTATAAGCAAATTTTCTGTGATTTTTTACATAGCCATCCGTGGTTTCAAATTAATGTTCGCAATCGAAAGAATCGGTTAAAAGCTGAACGGTATTTTTTGTAGATTAATTCCGGACGAATCAATTAGCGATGGTGTAATAATACAGAACCTGTTAAAAAATTCAACGACTATCGAAAATAAGCGTTCATAATTGATCGATGACTAGGTAGTGACTAAGTAAGATGTGCGGTGTGAGAAAGTGAACTGTTTGAAGTGAACGAGGATGGCAAAACAGACAAATTGTGTAATTGAAAATTATCATATTTTTTATTGTTTCGACATAATTTATTTATGAATAAAATATATAATTTATATTTGAAACAAATCTTTGTGATTTTCCATTTTTTTAATTAAAATGTAACTTCGTTTTAAAATCACTATAAATTTATAGTGATTTTAATTTAAAACCAAGTAACATTTTAACTATAAATAAAACGTTTGTTTTTTTACCACCTAAGTATTATATTTTGTAACGACTAGTTTTGGAAGCTACAGATGCTTCCATCTACAATTTATACTCAAACCAGTAGATGGAAGCAAGTGTTTTACATACTTATAATTTTGTTCATGATATAATTTTTTTTCAAGCAATTGTGAAATGGCAATTTTCATTACTTTGGCTTTTATCAATAACGAGAAACATTTAATAATAATAAAATACGAAAGAGGTGAAAAAGAGGGTATTTATTATTCTACTAAAAATATTAATTTTTGTGATAGCTGTTTCGCCTTGCGATGGCGGAACAGCGAAACAGTAGTCAGAAAAAGATATAAATTCATTGGAATTATATTATACATTGCGTTTTGTTTGATTTTTTTGTTTTAAATTAAAAACGTAAATTAAATTATATTGTAAAATGTTTATATTCTTAATTTTTATCTCTTTTTCGTGTGTATATTAGGTTAAAATCGTTAAAAACAATAAAAAATGTATTGAAAAAGAACTCCACCGACAAGACACACAAGGTGGCTTGGTGGGTCTATGCAAAAAATAAGTTCTAAATATGTAAAATTTGTGATTTAAATAAATTTATACAAATAAAAAAATAATAATAATAATAATAATGATAAAATATCTCGTGCACAATATGTAAAAGGTTTTCTTTAAATATGTGCATTTAAAGTGAAGCCATCCTTTTATTAGAATTGAGAACAACGTGTAAATGCTGAAAAACAAACGATTTTTTAAACGATCTTTACAAAAGCAAAAAAATACAAGGCAGTGGTTCAATTCTTTACAGCGGTGAACTTATCACCTTTTCAGGGCTATAGAGTTGTCGAGATAAGAGGAAATTTATATTTGAAAATTCGCATTTATCACCCCTGCTCAGACCATGACCTAGTGGCACGCATGACGAATCCAATCCGGAACGTGAGTGAACGGAATTCAGAAACTAGAAGCAATTCCCAAAGGCAGTGCGATAATCTATACCAGCGGTCGTCACACTTTTCTGGTCAAGGGCCACATAGGACAATGTTAGGTATCACTGCGGGTCGCACAATTATGAATTAGATTCATGTTACATGTTTGGAGAAATAAAAAGTCTTTGTTTTTCATCTACTCACTTTTTTTATTAAAAACCAACTAGTTCGGCAACAACCTGTTGCCCTCTTCAGGGTTTGTTTTATAACTTGTTTGTTTTATAAGCTCTGAAGAGATTGTTTGCAAAGACAGATTGGTGTGGCGTTCTATTCTCTCTGCCTATCCCTGCGGCGTTATCTTTTAGTTATTGATTTATTTGGCGTTTCATTTGTAGAACTCAATTTAAATTTATGTATTAATTTTTAAATCAAACACGGATTTTTTGAGTCTACTAAATTGTATTTTATTAAAAAAAAATCACATAAAAGTTAACATTGTGACAATTGTTTCGCCTAGTTATGTCATTTTCAAACGAATGAAAATGTTTCGAAACAATTGTCACTATATTAATGATGTGTTTTTTTAAAATAAAATACAACTTGGTAGATTAAAAAAATCTGTGTTTGATTTAAAAATTAATACATAAATCTTTTAGTAAGTTTAGTTGTGAACAGATTTTGGTTAATTCCCACATTCCATTTGCATACTAAGTTTAATTATGGTTACGTTTTCCCTCATTTGGGAAAGTTTATTGAGAGATATAGTGGGAAAAGTAGGTGATGAGATGGTTCCCATTTCTCATCGTTAATAGCGCTAATTACAAACGCATAAAGATAACGTTCAAGCGATTCATCAACTCTTAAAGGGCATGAAATGCATAAATGAAGAGGTACGAGCTAAAAACTAATTGCATATTGCAGTAGTGATGGAAAAATACGTTGAAATTGATTGACGGGTTTAAATTATAAATGAGGTAATCATACAAGAAGGTCGGCACTACATAAATTCATGCTTTGGACGTGGAATATCTAATATACTTAAATGGCAAGTGTATTTTAGCAAAATCGCAGTTTATTTCCAGACTTCGAAAACTAAATAAAAGGGTAACAATACATAAATTTTATATTATTTTTGACATCTCATCAAAGATGAAGAAGAATATGGAAGTCTGGGCATTTACGGGGCTGACGACCGTCATAGGCTGGTTTAAGTGATCACTTTACACACGTGTAACATTCACCAATTCTACCCATTATTGACAACCACACTACTCAAATTCATTGAATTGTCGTCAGCCCCGTAAATGCCCAGACTTCCATATTCTTCTTCATCTTTGATGAGATGTCAAAAATAATATGAAAATAACTCCTGTAATTGGAGATAATCCAGATTTTGTGAACAAGTATTTGGACACACTCAAAATGTTGTACATAAATTTTAGGCTAAGAAATCACTTATTACTAATACTTACCCTTATCGGCAACCCAATGATGCATAGGGCACTGAATGAAATTGATGCGATCGTAATTTGATCGTTTATTTTTTTAAGGTAAGATGCGGTCTGCACTCGAGGTTAATATTGAACAAATATTTTTTTAAAGTTTTTTTTTATTATTTTCACCGCCATGGGAATCGAACCCGAGAATTAAATATTTTAACCTAAACACTATGGTGGCGGACAAATAGCTTATATTTATTTTAAATATAAAAAATCTCTTTAAACTCTTACAACATTTCATCTGTAAATATTACTATAGTAAACTACTTAAATACATTCAATTTAAATTTGTTTCGTCATAAATATTACATAAAATCATAGTTATTAACCCCTGCCTCTTTGTGTATATGACTTAGAATTTTCTCTAGCCTCCCACCTGTCTGATGATGTCTGTAACGATGAAACCCAGTCACTGGTCAAACAAAACAAAAGTGACAAAAGCTACGAGTAAATAAAAGTATACATATTTAGTTATTTTATTATGTTATCAAGATTTATTTGAGGCTTTGTTCATCTCAAAATTTCATGTTTAGACTTTTTTGTCAAATATTAGAAAAAAGTGTTAAAAGTGACGTATATTGACAAGTTTCTTTTATTTCATTTGCACGGAAAATTGGGTCTCCGAAGTACCTAACCTCGATTTTAAAGGTGAAGTGAAGGGTGAACTCAGGGTTATACAGTGTTATGAATGTCACATATGTTGACACAGAATGTAAGTAGTAAAATTATTGACTGGGACGACACAGTTAAATAAACAATTGGACATAATTTTGTTTTCCAAAAAGAATTGAATTTTGTTTAATTTCTATTAAAAAAAACATTTGAACAGTGACTAGTCAAAAACATTGGGGGCAAATAAATATGAGATAAATTGATTTACTATTAGCTTTCGATCACCAAAATACAAGTGTATTTACAGGCATGCCTCGTTTAGTCCGGCTGAATAAAATTCAATACAATTTTCGACGAATTTGGGTTAAAACCCAACAGCAAAAAAGTTTGATAGAAAAGAATTGTAACGAGTAAGATATTCATATATTTCGGAAACAATTATGATAACAATGATAATAATAAATGCAAGAAAAATAAATTAAGAAATTTCCGGTTGAATTAAAATTACTACTAACTACTAGTAACCCTAATCCGCACCCAATAGTGCATAAGGCACTGTATCGCATTAACGCAGTGTTATCATGAGAATTAATTACGTAAAGGTAAAATGATCAGTTCAGGTACCTACTAGTCCAGAATGATGTTAAAAAATATAAGAGTGAAAAACGTATTAATCAGTCAGTAAAAGTTTTAATCAGTCTTTAAAAAGAAGCGGTTAGCTTCGAAACCGGTAGACTTTACAATTATTAACAGTGATTTAAAAAATATACACATATTTTAATTACCGCTTATATTTTTTTACCCCCCTTTAAATCGATCCCAGGACCTCCAGCACTGCAGCTAAACGCTAATCACTACACCACGGAGGTAGGCAGTACGGCCGGGAATGCAGTATACATAAACTAACAATAACTTATGGATTTGAAACAGTTTTTTTTTTAAATAAATATTATTATTATGCATCAGATTCAAACACTTGATTAAAACGTATTGAATATTTGCTATTAGTATTCGATAACAGGAAATTTATGACGAGCCTCTAGCCGGCTGTATATGCGAGTAACAATGAGGAAAGGAACAATACATTCAATAATATAATACAGGTAGTAATTATCAAAAGAACGCGATCTAATATCATTATTTTTACTGTTGCGCAAAATTATATCTAAACATGCATAATCTCTCGCTTCCGAGAGCGCAAAACGAGGTAACCGTTATGTAAAATAATGTCAAAATATTACTTAATTTTCAGGGACAATAACTAAAGTACCTACACACCACGAAAATGGTACAGAAATGATGAATTGTACCTGAGGCTGAACTCGCAAACATCCAATTCAGAAATCGATCGCCGCGTATATGGTCAGACTTGTCTCCGCACATTTTTTTTTACTTTACGAATATATTGGAAGTTTTTTTTTGGAAAAAATACTGAAAAAATATTTTTAACTCTTTAACTCTTTCCTTTTCAAAGATATATACATTTTTTTTCGAAAAAACTATTTTTTACAATACAAGCAATTTTATTTTTCAATTTGAAGCAAAACAAATTGATTACGTCAAATGCTGCCTGAGTTTAAAGAAAAGTTGCGGGCGGTTGTTAAATTAAGTTGCGGGCTATCGAGGCTATTCGGCTGTCCAAATTCAAAACACAGTAAGGACATTTTTTGTAGTACGTTTTTTTTTGCATTTTGGACTAAGTAAATTGTACTTAGTCCAAAAATGCAAAAAAACGTACTACAAAAAAAATGTCCCTTACTGTGTTTTAAGTTTGAACAGCCGTATTAAGTCGCTGTTCCACCCAGGCTTCCATATTCTTCTTCATCTATGTTGAGATGTCTAACAAAAAATGTATGTACAAAGTGTTCGTTATATTAGGAGCAAAATATAACATTTGTTTTAAAATACACATTTGTGCGACAAAAAGATGTGTACAAATGATGTTCCCTTTACCGATAAATTATAAGGCAGTGATTAAATCACGCCATTTTCATTTTCGCATTTATTGTTTCGGCATTTTCTTTGTGGTAATTAAATAATAAATAAAACACTTGTTCTTTCCCACTTGAGTATTATATTGTTACGACTAGTTTCAGCTACAGATCCTTCAGTACAGCAATAGTAGCTTCCAAAACTAGTCATAACAATATGATACTCAAGTGATAAAAACAATATGATACTCAAGTGATAAAAAAACGTTTAAATAAAAATCTTCCAATGATTAAAGAAAACACTTCGTTTTTTACCACTTGAGTTTTATTATAGACTACATGTTTCAGAAGTTAAACTTCCATCATTCAGGTCTGTATAATAACTAAAATATAAAATATAAAATTGTTCTATAAATAAGGAGAGGGGAAAGTAAGGGGAAGGGGTTAGTCAAGGGACGGAGTTTGAAAACAAAGGAAAAATGGAAAGCAATGGTGAAGAATTTTGAAACAATATATTATTTAATAAATTATTATTAGAATTCAGGTTTTTTTGGATTTCTAAATTTTCAAGATAATTCATAATTTGGCCTTTATATGGAACAAGGTGTAATAATTTTAATTTATGAGAGTGAAATGAGTGATTAGTATCTATTATATGATTTGCAAGTTCCGAAAAATAATTACTAACAAGACCGCTATGATATTCTTTAATTCTAATCTTTAAATTTCTCGCAGTTTGGCCAATATATTTTTTATCACAATCTCCACACGAAATTTCATAAACACCACTTTTTTGTAATAAATCAATTTTAGATTTTGAGTTATCGAGGATTTTATGTAAATTATTATTTGTATAATGTATTATTTATAGAACAATTTTATATTTTATATTTTAGTTATTATACAGACCTGAATGATGGAAGTTTAACTTCCGAAACATGTAGTCTATAATAAAACTCAAGTGGTAAAAAACGAAGTGTTTTCTTTAATCATTGTAACATGTCTTACCACAAAGTTAATGCCGAAACAATAAATAAAAATCTCTTCCATTTATATTATTTTTCAGCTTCGCAAGATATTTTACGATTTTTGTGTTTGTCGTTTGTCTCAGATGTAAATAAATTGGTGTAGATCGAAATCAGGGCAAAGCAATTGTAGAACGCGCCATTTTCCATTATTTCCCCCTGTTTACAAACAACAAGACATAAATATCCGAGACTGGCACGCATTCGGGAAGCCGGAGAAATTCAGTTTAAGGTTACGACGGAAATGGACTAACATTTATGTAAATGCTATAATTCAATATGTCCGTATTCAAATCGACACGCGCCGGTCAATAATGTCGGATCTACAAAAAAAATGAAAGTTGTTGAGTAGTATTGGAATAGGGTTGTCATTGGCCTCGATACGTTGGGACTTGACATCTTTAATGACAGTGTTGTCATTATGTCCTAGAAAATGACAGATTTTCAGTAGATTAAGGCCCTACATACGTTAAATAGCAAATTAACTTTCTTTAAGTCCAGGTAACATATCGCTCACTCCTTTCAAGAACGTCATAAATCAAAAATCGTAAATTTTCAGTTGCGCGTGTTTTCGGAATGCCCAGAAAATGTACTATATCCCAGCAAAAGAGGCATATTTTTAACATAATATTTACCCGCTACATGGCAGAAAGTGTTGTTATTACATTTTTAAGAAAAGGTATTGTTCAATATTTTTTTTAAATATACCACATATTTTTCAAATGGAGAAAAAACCTTCGGGTTTTACCTAAAAAGATCTGTTGCACAGTAAAGAGTTTGATAAGTGGCTTGATATTTATTTTTAATACATTGTGTTATATTTTTCTTTAACTTTAAAAACGTTCTCCTGAAAAATCAAGTTTTTTGGTTTATGACGTTCTTGAAAGGAGTGAGCTATATGACGTAATAGATTTATTTTTTAAAACATCATTAGATTTGTCACATAGCTCATTTATTTGTCTTATTCGTCTTGTCTTATTTTCTACACAAGACACCACTACGGCTGTCCAAATTTAAAACACAGTAAGGGACATTTTTTTGTAGTACGTTTTATTTTGCATTTTTGGACTAAGTAGATTCTACTTAGTCCAAAAATGCAAAAAAAAACGTACTACAAAAAATGTCCCTTACTGTGTATTGAGTTTGGACAGCCGACTAAATCTGATAGATCTTTAGGTCCTATTGCCTTATCGATTTTTGTCAACTAAAAGATAAGGAATAAAAAAAAATCGTAAAAATATTTTTTTAACACATTCATAAAAACAGCAAAAAAATCCAATATGTATTCTAAAAAAAACAGCCGTAAAATGAAGTGCGGCTCCTAGCGTTGCCGAACGCTGACTGAATTATGTGATATGCGAGTATGGCCTAAAACGTTCCTGTAATTCAGTTAACAGAAGGGCTTTGATTCTGAAAATCTGGCAAATACCCAGACATATTATTATTATACCCATATTATTCTTCAGCATTTTCAGATGCCAAAAAATATTTAAATAACATTAAATAATAAACAATACTGAACAAAACACAAAAAAGTACGTAGTTATGACTTAAGTGCTTTTTTAAGGGCAAAGAATGGTATACATAACGTAAGTCAACATATAGAGAGTGAATGCTGGGAACAAAGTGAATGGTGCACTGAAATCAGTTATATAATAATAATAATAATAATAATAAAACCCTTATCCGCACCCCAATGGTGCATAGGGCACTGCGTCATATAAACGCAGTGTTATCTTGATCGTTTACACATGAAGGAAATGTCAGTTATAGCAAATAAAAACCTATCAGCGGAAGCTAAACTGGCAGTGCACAACGGAGTCCTGGTTCCAACTCTAATGTATGGAAGTGAAACATGGAGTTGGCAAAAGAAGGACGAAAGTAGACAAATGCAGTCGAAATGCGATCTCTCAGAAGAATGTGCGACAAAACGATGTATGATAGATGTTCGAATAGTGAAATAAGGAAGGAATGCAAAGCTGAGATAAGCATTATCGATGAAATTAAGAAAGGCGTGTTGAGATGGTTTGGACATGTAAAACGAATGAGTGAGGAAATAACGGTAAAACAAAATTATGAGGCGAATGTAATTAGGGAAAGAAGCAGAGGAAGACCGAGAAAAACATGGCACGATCAGGTATGCCAAATACTTGAAAGTGGTCAGGTTAGGAGTCGTAACAATAGGCGGGTATGTATGAGGAGATGCATTAACGTGGAAGAGGCGAAGAATTTTTGCAAAGACAGAGTGGTGTGGCGTTCTATTCTCTCTGCCTACCCCTGCGGAGAAGCGGCGTGATGGTTAGTTAGTTAGTTAAGTCAACATAAACCTAAGTCGTGGCATGAACGTAAATGCATGCAAAAAAATGTATAAAGGTAGTTCAACGCCTTTATGTCATGAAGGCGTTCTTTTAAGGTACGGTAGTGTCTGAATGTGTTTAGTAATCCATTTAAAAAGACGGGTAAGATAACCAATAGATGACCATTTTGGATATATAGCAGTTGACCATTTTGGCATGTGGCTAAATTGGCGTTCATCGCACAAACTTGTAATATCGGCGATATCCTATCTCGCCGCTGAATGCCTGGAATCTTAAATGATGCAAGGAACGAGAAAAACTGGTATGGAAATGCGACCGAGCTTCGGGAACGCGGAATCCAAGTCTCATTGGAGAAGTTACATGTTCCTTTCTACGCACAATCGTGGAGAAACAGTTATGTGAAAAAAAAACAGAAAAGGAAAATATAGTAGCTAATTTGGTGATACTGAAAATACCCTACCCATGTGTTGATCGCTGATGGCATATTGAAAGATCTTAACCCTATATCACGGGACATGCGTAAAATTTACGACGGACATCCAATCTGTGATGAGCACCGAGGCACATGTAAAGAATGTAGTCACAACTAGCATGTATGTATGTTAGTTTTTTTTACCGATATTTCACATATATCGTAGTCATACAGGAGTAACTGACCAAGTGCATTTTTTTTTTTAAAAAACGTGATCATTGACTATTTGATATCTTACTAGCTTAATATCGCCCTGAAAAAATCCAAAGCGATTTTAAACTTGGAAGTATAATATATTGACTTGTTAAAAATGACTAACTGCATAGATGTTTATTTTCTTGCCAAGCAAAAGTTCACTTAAATGGCCCTCTTTAATATTTTACGTTTTGTTAGTTGGTCACTTTCTCCTGTACGACTACGATATATTTTTTTATTAAATAATTGTGCTTTTATTATTTACAAAATTACTTCAACTTCATGCTATTTCTGTGAGCCTAAGCGGCTCATTATTAAAAATAGGCATCAAATTGTGGTAGAGTGGATTCGAACCCAGAAACTCTGACTCGAGAGTCTGCGACACTAGCCACGGGACCACAACCCGACACGTATTTTTTGCAAAGTTCCCGAAAAACATGTTACACTTATTTTTAGATGATTTTAGTGAATATTTCTAACATCTCAGGAAAAAATATTGAAGTCTGGGAATTTACAAGGCTTACGACTTGTCATAGGCTAAGTTAATTCTACCCATGATTGACAACCATACCATTAATTTTTTTGGAACTCCTAGATATATTGATTAATCTCGTGACACAATACGTGTGTGTTCACAAAAGCCATCTATGCTAATATGAGAACTTAAATATTCTACATCATCTTTGATGAAAAAAAAAATAACACCTAAGTCGAGATAAACCAGATTTGTGAGCAAGTATTTGGGCACACTCAAAATGTTGTTTGTAGTAAACGTTTTTTGTAAAATGTGAGTTTTTCTTACCGTCGTAAATTTTACGACAGTCCTGTATTAAAGAACATTGACAACAACAATAACAAGTACCGTGGTCTAGGGTTAAATGACGGAGAAGTGAATTCATTTAATGACAAATATACTAGAATTTAATTGAATATAAATATAAAATGAGAACTAGACGATGTGCTCAATTTGCGGACGGATCTCGAATTGAGAGCGATTTAAAAATGTTCACTTCGTGAAATCATATGATACGCGTTGTTAGATATTGCTATAATTTTATCTTGGTATCAATGAACGTTTAATTAATTTTATTACTTTTTTTTTCACAGGTTTACAATTAATGACAATGTTGTACTCAAGCTTAAGTATTTTTTGTCAGTAGGAAAAAGGGCTAATAATCACTGACGATAAAACGCACTGACGGATTGTAAAAAGCCTAACGCTGACCACGATAGAAAAACTAAGGCAAAGACTAAAAGTCCCTTAATGATCACAAATAAAGTATTACAAAAATGAACAAAAACGCCAAGATCATATCGCTCACTCCTTTCAAGAACGTCATAAATCAAAAAACTTGATTTTTGAGGAGAACGTTTTTAAAGTTTAAAAATATAATACAATGCATTAAAAATAAATATCAAGCCACTTATTGAACATTTGACAGTGCAACAGATCTTTTTTGTCAAAACCTGAAGGTTTTTTCTAGATTTGAAAAATATTTAGTTTATTTAAAAAAAATAATTTAACAATACCTTTTCTTCAAAATGCAAAAACAACACTATCTGCCCTGTAGCGGGTAAATATTAAGTTAAAAATATGCCTCTTTTACTGGTATATAGTACATTTTCTGAGCATTCCGAAAACATGCAAAACTGAAAATATACGATTTTTGATTTATGACGTTCTTGAAAGGAGTGAGCGATATGCTTATGACCGATGGTAACCGCTGTTAAGACGAAAGATACCTTAATGATCACAGACAAACGATTACAAAAAATGATCAAAACCGCGACCACAGATCATTGTTCCGCAAAGTGTGTGCCGCGGAATACTGGTGTACCGTGATTAGCTGTGTGCCGCGGAAAAAAGTCTAGTTTTGTGAAAATAACACAATTGCTCCAAATTTTTATTGCCTGTGCTCTGTTGAGTAGGCTCACATTTCGCATTATACATAATATGTCAAATGTGTAACCATAATATGGTAAATTCCTTCCCTAAATTCCCTTCCATAAACTCCCTCTTTCCTTTGCCCTCCTTATTATCATCTTTTGTAATTTATGTTTTTTTTTTAAATCTCAATTTGCCATTTTTTTTAATGTTCAAGAACTATCTACCCTCTGATTGCAAAACAGCTATCTTATATGGTATCAAACGTTTTGATTAATATCACTAGTCTGTTTTTGGGCGGTTGAAAGATATTGCTTTCTAGCAATAAGCCCGCCAATGTACCATACTTATTTATTTTCTGTACTTAAAGTTTAAATAAATAAATGTTTATGTTTTTTTATATTTTCTCATTTGTTATATTTTCTAATTTTTTTATATTTTCTCATTTGTTTACTTTACGTACATATTTCTCATTTATTTCCTTTAAATATGCTTCTTATGTTTTATTTATTGTTTCGGCATTAACTTTGTGGTAAGACATGTTACAATGATTAAAGAAAACACTTCGTTTTTTACCACTTGAGTTTTATTATAGACTACATGTTTCAGAAGTTAAACTTCCATCATTCAGGTCTGTATAATAACTATATATTTTATATTTTATATTTTAGTTACTATACAGACCTGAATGATGGAAGTTTAACTTCTGAAACATGTAGTCTATAATTAAACTCAAGTGGTAAAAAACGAAGTGTTTTCTTTAATCATTATGCTTCTTATGCCTATTTATTATACCTGATTTTTGTTTTTATATTTTGACATGTATAAGTTAGTTTTGGTTATTAAAAAAAAACTTTTTTGCTACTTCACTATTCGTGTTCCAGTCTTGTTAACATAAATATAATACATTGTTAATAATGAGAAATATAAATTACTCATCGGGAATATTATATGTATATATGATTTATGTATGTAATATGTTTTGAAATAAATAAATAAATAAAATAAATACATATGCACCTCGGAAATTTCTTAATTTGGTAGGTGTAAATTGATTAGAAAAAGTTTGCGGACCACTGCCATAGATCATAGGTACGGTAACCGATGTAGGCGGATTATACCTTCGGTAACAAAAGCATAACTGTTATTAGCGAAGCACGGTGAGTCACGGAACGTGACCTTTCACTTCAGCAACACAACCTCCCATTGTAGCTCCTCGAACCGGTTCGGCCATTGCTGGTGCGGCGCGGGGAGCCATATCGCCCAAGGCTGCGACCAGCATCGCCTGCAGGCTGGAATTCTGCCTCGGTATTCTCCAGCAACGTGGATTCACGGTACAAAACGCAAGATTTAAATTTGAATACAGCTATGTATGTCGTCATATTTGGAAATATGTAGGTCTAAGTCCAATAGAAATGAATCCCAATAATAAACTAGAACGAATTCATGTAAATCGACAATCGACAATCGAAATTGTATTTACAACATTTTGAGTGTGTCCAAATACTGAATTGAAACATTGTTCTTGAATCACTAGAACTTCACTAGAGACATCTATTGGTGAGATGAAAATAAGCTTTTTATTTAGCAGAAACTCTTTTATTAGTATGTGAGGTCCGAATTCTGGATTATAATCACACACGTGAGAAACGCCAGAAAATGTCATTTTCATTTTTATTAATTAAGCTTATGATTTGACCAGATAATTTATTTACAACATTTTAAGTGTGTCCAAATACTTGTTCACAAATCTAAATTTTCTCCAATTATCGGAGTTGTTTACCATATTATTTTTTGACATCTCAACATAGATGAAGAAGAATATGGAAGTCTGAGCATTTACGGGGCTTACGGCCGTCATAGGCTGGCTAAAGTGATCACTTTACACACGTGTAAGATTCACCAATTCTACTCATTATTGACAACCACACTGCTCAAATTCTTGGATGTTCTATATAATGTTCTATTTGAACCAATTGCGAAACGTTGTTCTTGAATCACTAGAACTTCACTAGAGACATCTATTGGTGAGATGAAACATTAAATTAGAAATATAAATCAATCGGTGACAGATGGTCGAAATATCGAGAGTACTCAATTTAAACTCCGCAAGATAATCATCATAAGCCTAAAAGTAATTGAGTGAATTATAGGTATTATATATAATTTTCAGGTATTTTATACAATTATAGGTATTTCATATAAATTTCATCGCATTCTAGTCTTATTACCTAACAATATCTCATTGACGTAATCTGTTAAATAATCAATTATTATAGATTCAAGCTGTTGTGTGCGTTATGTTATCCCAGGAGATCATATTTTTACTATCATTTTATGGAACAATAAACTTGGAAAATGTGGATCGATCAACTAACCTTTAAAGTAAGGAAGTTAGTCACGAACTTGCCCTATCGAACATGAGAGATTGTATAAAGATATTGAATTTGATGCTTGAAGCGTTCATTTGGCATTACTTAAAGTATATTAACTTTTATCATCTAAAATCCTAAGTATCGAAGAAGACTTGTATCACTAGTCTGTTTTTGGTTAGTTGGAAGATATTGCTTCTTACTAATGATCCCGCCAATGTACATTTATTCCGTACAAGAATTTTAATTAACAAATAAAAGTACTCCTAAGAAGTTCCCATCAATATTAAGGCCATACTCGCAATCATAGAATGTATTCAGCGTTCGGCAACGCTATGAGCCGCACGTCATTTCACACCCGATTTTTTAAGAATACATATAGTTTTTTTTTATTTGAAAACATTTTGAAAAATATTTTTAAATATATATTTTTTAACTTCTAACCTTTCAATAACTCTTTTATTTTCACAACCATGTATTCATTTCGAAGAAAAATTTATTTTCTAATACAAAAATTCTGTATTAACCCTTTGAATGCGTAAATCGACTAAAGTCGCCCGATTTTTTTTCTCTCCTTTGGACGCGTAAATCCATGGACTATATATATATATAGTACATGGCTTTTAGAAGCCATGCACTTGAGTAAACAAATAAAAGGAATTTTATAGAATACTTTATTTTTTATAGAAAATTTGCTATTTTCAAATCAAGTTTTATTTTTTCTTAAAGCGTTCAAAGGGTTAAGAAAAAAATACGTTAAATGTTACCTGGGTTTAAAGAAAGTTAAGTTGCGTTTTATTGAATACTGGGTCTTAATTGAATAATTTCATTTAAGATAATCTACATTAGGGGGTATTTACTTTAAAGGGAAAAAATCGTGTTAAAATCCACGTAATACGAAACAAATATTAACATTTTAAGATAATGAAGTTTATGTTATGGAAGTTCAATTTCCTCCCATCCATGCTCAGCTAATCAGTGTAGCGTTGCATCAAAAGAAACAAAAATGATATTATTCGTTCCGCCTCAGTGATGCGGCCATTTAGCTTTGGCAGGTAGAAAGAACTACGAACTAACTAGTTAGAGACATATTTATGACGATAAAAGTTATAACAAAAAAATGCTTCCAGTATTCGAAGCATCGCACGATAATAAACAAAAAAAAATAGTACAAAAATATCACAAAACACCGTGTTACACAATCACTTGTTAGTTAATTATAATACCCTTCTCGTTCCACACAGTTAATAAATATAATAATTATTAAAATAGTAAATGATAATTTAGATCGCCTAAACCGATTCACGATAAAGTTGACACTAAATTAAAGATATTTTATGACACAACATCAAAGAGAACTAATTCATCCATGCCTCAAACCAAATTTAAGTGCAAAAATTATCCATAGGTGTTGATATAAGTACGTAAAGTTTAAAAACGACTATGCATGCGATCCGCAGTCAACGGTACTTCTATTAAAAACAACAATAGATGCGATGCGCAGCTTACGGGTTAAAATAAAACAACATTTTTACTGATACTGGTGGGCGAACGCGATTAATATTATCGCGTGGTCAATTAAGTATTTTATAATTGGTTGTTATTAATTTACAACTTGATCCGGCGGAAGTTTCCGAATTTCCTGAAGATCTTGTCTTTCTTTCTTATCCTTCACACGTACGGATATGGTCCGTTTCTTAACGTCATGAATCACAGGTGAGTCATCAAACGAAACTCTTCATTCATAAATTGATTCGGTAGTCACATTGTAGTGATATAAATCCTTTTTTTATTTTAAGTTTTACCACAAATTTTTTTAAACCCTTATCCGCACTAAATAGTGCATAGGGCACTGCATCGTTGATATTAAATAAATGTTATTTATTGATTCGGCATTAACTTTGTGGAATGACGTGTTGATTTTTTTTAAAATTAAACAATTGAATATACCACTTGATGGGTTTTATTTATATATATATATATATATATATATATATATATATATATATATATATATATATATATATAAATACGACAATTTTGCTTGTTTACATACCCGCCAAGATCAAAATGAGCTTCATCCGAAAAGATGATTTTTTTGGCAAAATCGGCATCTTCTGTAAGTCGATCGCAGGCCCACTCAGCGAAGCGAAAACGCATTGGATGGTCAGTTGGCTTCAACTCCTGAACCAATTGGACTTTGTATGGCGTCATACCAAGGTCTTTATGCAAAATTCGTCTCAATGATGTCTCCGAAATGTTCAATTGTTGAGAACGACGGTGAATTGATGTTGATGGCGCTTCACGCACACTTTCTGCCACAACATCGATATTCTCGGGTGTACGCACTGTTTTTGGCTTTTCACGCTTTGGTTTATCGATGAGGATGCCAGTTTCTTTCACTTTTTTCACAAGATAACGAACATACGGAGCTGACGGTGCTTCTCTTCTTCCAAAAACCGTACGCAATTTTCGCACACATTCTGCAACATTACCATGATTTTCAAAGTAATGTCGCAATATTTCCCAGCGTTGTTCAAGCGTATACACAACCATATTCGCTCAGCGGAAGGATAAAACTAAATATCTGTCAAATCAGACATGAGCTAAGTGTTACCATTCACGAAATAAGCACTAGTTGAAAAAAAAAACTTTAGATGGCGGACCCTATATTAGACTAAATCCAAAGTCAAAATCTTTAAATGGACACTGTAGGTAGGAGATAATAAGTGTTTATAAGTGTTGGGGAAGCTGATAGTTTCATTTCTATGTTGGCTTAGCTGGGAAACGAACACAGAACATTCCCATGAAGCTACATTAAGGAGTGACTGGAAATGTGCGACTGGACAAGAGGCCCACTCATTTCATGCGCTTTTATGACAGCCTGCGTGACGTCCCACCTTTGCCAAAGCCTTCGTCAGTCGCACACTTTGTTCAGTCAGTCACTTTGTTCAATTCTGACTGTTTCACTGTGCAAAGAAAACCAAGAAGGGGGAAAACAATTGGAATATTCGTATTAACAAAAACGGCAGACCAGAACGAGTTGCAAAGAAAATCATTAATTTTTAGACAAATAAGATTTTTCCTATGAGATAGCAGAAAAGACAACATTGTATCATACATTTTTTTTGTGTGAAATCAGTTGGTGTAAAATTCATACAGTTCATAGATTTTAATGCTAAAACTGTCTGATAGACGGTACAATAAATGGATAATTGCAGTGGTTCTCAAAAAGTGTTTTTCCTAGTGGACCCCTAATATTTTGAAATGAAGACCTAGGGAGGCGTCGGAATAAAAGAGGCATAAAAGAGGCGTCGGAAGACCTTAAAAACGTTGGTCCAGCGTTTTATTTTAATATAGGCTGGGAACAGTAGAGATAATCTAGTGTGGGCCAATCAGTAAATTCTCACCATATGCTCATTGCTGGGAGGAAACCATGTAAAACTCCTCAGGAGAAGCCGGACTGTTGGTTGTCGTCAACAGGCCTTCCGTTCCACTAGAAAAGGGTCCGGCATTTTGAGCCCTAGCTTGGTTTATGGCACCAAAGTCCTTCACTATTTTT
Organism: Brachycentrus maculatus; assembly: GCF_059751285.1. Classification (NCBI taxonomy): domain Eukaryota; kingdom Metazoa; phylum Arthropoda; class Insecta; order Trichoptera; family Brachycentridae; genus Brachycentrus; species Brachycentrus maculatus. The sequence goes on along the minus strand of NW_028281056.1, from coordinate 1,426,377 downwards.
ACCATATCGCTCACTCCTTTCAAGAACGTCATAAATCAAAAAACTTGATTTTTCAGGAGAACGTTTTTAAAGTAAAAAATTTAATACAATGTATTAAAAATAAATATCAAGCCACTTATAAACTCTTTTTTGTGCAACAGATCTTTTTAGGTAAAACCTGAAGGTTTTTTCTCCATTTGAAAAATATTTAGTACATTTAAAAAAATAATTAAACACTACATTTTCTTCAAAATGCAAAAACAACACTTTCTGCCCTGTAGAGGGTAAATATTAAGTTAAAAATATGTCTCTTTTGCTGGGATATAGTACATTTTCTGAGCATTCCGAGAACACGCAAAACTGAAAATTGTCGAATTTTGATTTATGACGTTCTTGAAAGGAGTGAGCGATATATGATACCACCTCGCATGAGAGTTCTTTATGAACTTACACGGAGTAGTCTTCGAGTTGAAGTGTGTGACGATGTTTATTTTTTTATTTGTTGATTAAATTATCTTGGTCAAGATATTGCAGCGCGTACCCCCGGCGTTTACGCGTACTAACAATTGGGAAATGCTGGTTTACGGTGACGTTAAATTATAATCATTGCCAGATGTTTCAAACTTCACTAAATATTTAACTTGAAAAAATATTTAAGGTACTAACGACCATTGGCAAACCCAAGTTCAACCTCACTAGAGTATAAAACTTTTAGTCGTAATTGTACTCGAGATGTATATAAAAATCGGTGTAATTATATTCAATAAAATTGATTAACAAGCGTGTCACCCGTTACAGGAAACTACGGGAGGTTTTCATCAATAATAGCATGTAATTTATACTAATATAGTTATCTAGATACCGTTAAAATTATGATAATGTTGGGGCAATTTTTAGATAACACTGAGCGCATTGCAGTAGAAAAATAATGGTGCTGCCAATCAAATCAAATCCGAAACCTAAGTACACAAAAACTGATTTAAAGTACATTTTGAATATTGAAAGCATTAACTTTTTGGATCATTGTGATAAATTATTTTGAGAAAAAATTTTTTTTGGTTTTTAATAAAAATGTGAGGGGTATTTTTTTGCATGCTTTTGTTGTGATTGTCGTGACGAAGAGACGGATACGTCTCGAAACCGGTAGATTTAAAAATCTTCGTGATTGGTTATATACTAATATTAATAACATATTTGTAAAAAAATACATAAGTATACCGTATAAATGTAAATATGTCCGCCTCCGTAGTGTAATGGTCAGCACGCTCGGCTACCGTTCTGGAGGATCCGGGTTCGATTCCCAGGGGGGGTAAAATAAATATGAGTGATTTTTCACTATAATATTTATTAAATATTACCCTGGACCGGTACCTGAAGCGGAGGGCTGATCACCTTTCCTTCATGTGTAAACGATCAAGATAACTCTGCGTTTACATGACGCAGTGCCCTATGCACCATTGGGGTGCGGATAAGGGTTTAAATACCATATAAAACTAAGCATATCGTTTTCTTAATTAATGAGATTCTACTCCATTTACCAATACCAATATCTAATAAGGTCAATAAGACGAATGAGCGGTATTTTTCAGGTTGAAGTGTTTGTGTATGTTTGTTATACGTACACAAAATGAAATACCCGTTCCATTGCATCCAGTCCTTTGTAGTGGCTGTCAATGCTGAATGGATTTGTTTTTTCTCCCGAACGAGTCATTCGTCATTGTTACCGTTCTCGGTTCGTACGTTTAACGCCTCGCGAACTGTGACAGATCGCTATTCATCTACCTCCGAATTCACCTCAATCTTATCAGATACACTATCATTGTGACGTCACTGGCTGTACAACTATCGTACTGCACTTAGTATAACTGGCCTGAATATTATTATTATTATAAATGAAATATTTTAAAATTGAACACAAAATAATAAAATATGCTAAAATAATAAAATAAAAAGGATACTTGCGTTTCTCATGTATGTGATTATAGTCCAGGACTCGGAACTCACATACAAATGAAAGAGGTTCTGCTCAACAAAAAAGCTTCTTTCATTCCACCATAGATGTCTGTTGTGAAATTCTAGTGATTACAGCACTATGTTTCCAATTTGAACAATATATTGTATAAAGTGTCGAAACAATCGGCGGGTATGTATGAGGAGATGCATGAACGTGGTAGAGGCGAAGAATGTTTGCAAACACAGAGTGGTGTGGCGTTCTATTCTCTCTGCTTACCCCTGCGAGGAAGCGGCGTGATGGTTAGTTAGTTAGTTAGTTACATAGAAGTTTCAAGAATTTGAGTAGCGTAATTAGAATAGGTCAAGGGTAGCATTGGTGAATGTAACACGTGTGTAAAGTGATCGCTTAAACTAGCCTATGACGGTTGTGAGCCCCGTAAATACCCAGACTTCCGTATCTTCATCTATGTTGAGATATCATAAAAAATATATATATTATTGTATTACATACTAGTATATAACAACAATAAAAAACCTCGACAAAACACAAAAAAATGGGAAACCATTTTTATTTAGATATTTTCCTGAAAATCACGGAAAAACTTATTCGTTTTCTTGGCCAATCGACAGAATATTTGCATTAAAAACAGTCAACGCTACTCAATTCAATGTATAAATTCTTTTACTGCTGTCCATTCGTCCGTGTCGCAAAAACAAATAAACATTGACCAGCTGTTGTCATCAAAATATGTTTTAAGTGTGAAATTATGGTTTCCGACAAGCAGCTTTGTCATAATAGCTCCGCTTCATCAGATAATCTGCTAACAGATAAAAACTAACATAAACGATTAAACGATGAAATAATATCGATTTTTAAAACTCCCAAACTGAGATTTCATTTTACCGGGTAATATTTGCCAGATTTTGATAAAGAGTTCGAATAAAATCGGGTTTGGAGGACCATTTTTTAATTTCAGTCGAGATGAATATACACAATATATTATACAAACCAATTCTTATTCTTATTTATTGTTTCGGCATTTACTTTGTGGTAAGACGTATTGAAATTATTAAATAAAACAATAGTTTTATTATGTTTTAGTTTACATTTAGACCTGAAGATGGAAGCTTAGCTTCCAAAACTAGTCGTCAAACAAACGCAAGTGGTAAAAAAAACAAGTGTTTTTATTAATAATTTGTTATTTTATTACACAATTCTAATTAGATTTAAGCTTTATGGTGACATTTTTGATGGAACTGCATTTTATACGTTAATATAATAAAACAAAAACTACATAGTTTATTAAAAAACTATTTAACAAACTAACCATCACGCCGCTTCCCCGCAAGGGTAGGCAGAGAGAATAGAACGCTACACCAATTTGTCTTTGCAAACAATCTTCGCCTCTTCCACATACATCCATCTGGTCATACATTCCCGTCGATTATTCCGACTCCTGACCTGACCACGTCCAAGTATTTGGAATTCTAATAAATAATGATAAATTAACGAAATAATCATGAATTGTTACAAAATTAAAGCATTTTTAAGAAAGTTGGGGGGAATTTGACTGTCTGCCTACCAAAATATTTTGGGTCAGCAATATTTGGGCTTCTTTGCGCCGCATGTTATGTTGAAAACATCCTCAACGCAAAGTATTTAGTTGAGGATGTTTTCAACATAATTGTACGGTAAAACGAAATAAGCGGACATCGCGTGATCAGGTCAAACGAAGAATGAAGGTCACGAATTTTAATAATCGATTCTTCATACACAGCTTCTGTGAGTTCTGCGAGACTAGATTAACAACAAAAAATACACAGGTAATTACATTATTTTTGACATCTCAACATAGATTAAGAAGAATATGTAAGTCTGGGCATTTACAGGGATTACGACCGTCATATGCTAGTTCAAGTGATCACTTTACACACACGTAATTTTTATCAATTCTACCCATGATTGACAACCACACTACTCAAATTCTTGGAACTTCTATAAATATGATCCAATTTCGAAACATTGTACTGGAATCACTAGAATTTCACTAGATGTTAATAATCTTTGTTGAGATGTCAATTTTTTTTTATATAAAAATAACTCTTATAATTGGAGATAATCCAGATTTGTGAACAAGTATTTGGACACACTCAAAATGTTGTATAGTTTTATTTTACGAAAACAACGTTTTTACGAAGGCGAATTTTGCAAATGAAAATGATGAATGAAAATATTGATTATATCGGCTGTTATAATCACAAAACGAGTCTTACACAATTCTTTATAGGTTGAGTATGTTAAATTAGATATTCCTCCCGAGTGACCCTATCGTACATTTGTTTGTAATGACTGTTAAATGACGTCATGACCGTTTAATGTTCTTAATTCATTTTGGATTGCATTAGAAATCACGCGATTCCGAAAGACCTTTTTTAATGACCGTTCTCGTGCCAGATAGACCTACGTTTAATGACAGCCTCCTTCCTTGTGATGTTCACAAACTTCCGCGTACGAACGATCTAAATATTTACACGAGCCGTTCCATTAAGCGCCTTTCACACGACATCCGAGATAAACTAAAAAGAAAGACGGCGCATTATTGTCTTGTGCAACTACATACAAATGCATACAATATCATGTGGTATATATCCCATGTCCTACAAAACAGATTCAGTGATTTTCACATATGATGAACCCTGGTGTTTATAGACTCGCATGTATATACAACATATTTTTATATGTATGTGTATGTACGCATGTATGTGATCCACATTTCATAGCTACATTTAAGGGGATATTCGCAAACACAGAATTCATTGCACCGGAGACCATATAATATCCCACCTGTTCCCAACACAGATGTAAATAAAACATATTTATTTAGTTAGAAGAAACGAAAATCCACTTAATGATCTATAAAACCTGTACATAATAAGCAAAGTAAATAATAAATGCAATTCTCATCTAAAAAATATTAATAATAATAATAAATATGGGTATTTTAAAAAGCACCGTTTTAGTTTAAAATCACCCAAGTGACGTTTATTGTTTGCAAGCAGGTGTAGTGATTGTCCTGACGAAGAGACGGTACGTTTTGAAACCGGTGGAATAAATAGTAATTATATCGTGGGTGTGCTGGGAAAAAACGTTAACTCGAAAATATGCAATTTTGACTTAATGATGCAGTATTATAAAGTTTTCAACGTTCTATAAATGTGGTTTTAAAAGTAAATTCAACGTTAAGTTTAATAGCGGGTATTTCATACAGGCTTAAAGCTTTAAATAACAGAGATTATTCAAACAGGAATTTTAGAGTTTTTTGCCAGTATACCCACCATATAACTAAAAAAAACAAACCATCACGCCGCTTCCCCGCAGGGGTAGGCAGAGAGAATAGAACGCCACACCACTCTGTCTTTGCAAACATTTTCGCCACTACCACGTTCATGCATCTCCTCATACCTACATACCCGCCGATTGTTACGACTCCTAACCTGACCACTTTCAAGTATTTGGCATACCTGATCGTGCCACGTTTTCTTCGGTCTTCTGCTCCTATTTTCAAAGATATTTGCCTCATAAATTTGATTTACCGTTCTTTCTTCACTCATTCGTTCTACATGTCCAAACCATCTCAACACACCTTTCTTAATTTTATCGATAATGCTTATTTCAGCTTTGCATTCCTTCATTATATTTCCTTATACCCGCTATATACTAACATTCATAACATTTTGTAAATCAATAATATCTCCCGTGTAAACAGGGTCTTAGACTAGACTTTTGGAACTGCCAAACAGTTTGTCTATGATTGCGTATTGCGTCCACGGATGAGCACATCCTACAATACTTTTCTCGACATGAAATACAGGTGCGCTGGTTGTATTGTTCTCGAATAAAGGCTTCCGCCATTGTGATTGAATAAGGCAAGACAAACACAATGCGCCAAATTGCTGACACGACCAGTACACTGAGAGGCAGAATCAGAAAGTTGATCGGCATTAGTTATTCGGACGTGGATATGCCACCAGCAATTATACTAAATTTTTAATTTATGTTTTCCTTGGTAAATATCATTACTGAATAATAATAATAAAACCCTTATCCGCACCCCAATGGTGCATAGGGCACTGCTTCATATAAACACAGTGTTATCTTGATCGTTTACACATGAAGGAAAGGTGATCAGCCCTCCGCTTCAGGTACCAGTCCAGGTTAATATTTTATAAATATTACAGTGAAAAAATCACTTATATTTATTTGACCCCTTTGATCATTACTTAACAAGTAAAAAACTATGCACAACATTTTGAGTGTGTCCAAATACTTGTTCACAAAATCTGGATTTTCTCCAATAACAGTTATTTTCATATTATTTTTTTGACATCTCTTCAAAGATAAAGTTCTACTGATCCAAGAATAATGTTTCAAAATTGGTTCGTATATATAAAACTTCCAAGAATTTGGGTAGTGTGGTTGTGAATAATGAGTAGAATTGGTGAATGTTACACGTGTGTAAAGTGATCACTTAAACCAGCCTATGACGGTCGTCAGACCCGTAAATGCCCAGACTTTCATATTCTTCGTCATCTTTGATGAGACGTCAAAAAAGAATATAAAAACTATTTTCCTAATAATAATAATTTTGGATCATTTATATGGCGCCATTTTCGTAAAATACCACCTCAAGAGCGCTTATAGATATATGGATTATGATATGAAAATGATAATGAGATATTCAAAAACTATATATTAAAGAAAAACGTCGTCAATCGGCTGTCGGAGTCTGAAGGGAGGAAAGTAGCCGCCGTATTAATGCGCCTTCTTCTTGGTCTTCTTGGACTGGAGCATGGCCAAGATGTTGTACAGTACGCCTGCCTGTGCAATAGTAACGCCAGAGAGCGGTAAAACTAAGTAGTGGTATTATTATTTACCAAGTAAAATGAAAATGGATAGATATTATCATAAAGTGACTGCCGAATCAATTAATGAAATTTATATGTAATAAAATACCTAGGTACCTACCTATAGATTTTATTAAATACCTACATAAAGTACCTACGTAAAGCAGATCGCGCAAATCTACCACCAGATGTCGCATACGTCGCACGGAATAAACAAGAGAATCCAAGAATGGATAGAAAAATATTGTAAATATTAATTAAGAATAAACTTTTACTGTCGTTTCTTTAATTACAAAGCAACACATTATTTATTTTATTATTATACACCCACTAATTTACACAGAAGAATATTACCACGTTATATATATATATATATATATATATATATATATATATATATATATATATATATATATATATATATATATATATATATATATATATATATATATATATATATATATTTATATATATATATATATATACGAATACATTTAAAATGAAATTTCGACTTGAATTAATAATGATAATAAAAAAAAATACGGCCAATTTATATAGCCCCGATTTCGCGAGAAATCACTTCATATAGCGTTTTACAATTTACAGTAATTTTAAGTTGTGCAGTTTTCCGTTGTCACAATTTATTTTTTACATATAACGTACGTAGATAGTTGCGTAATGCAATCAATGTCTACGGGTAAAAGTGATAGTTAAAATATGGATTTAATCTAGTTACAACGCAGTCAGCGCATACACCCACAATCTCCCTTTTTCTTTCTCTCTTTTATGTACGAGTAAGTACTTATATATAATATTCTTCACAACCCAATGCACCTAAATATTGCGTTGAACATTTTATGTACCTACCTCTTTGATAGTGCTCTATCGCTTCGCTGTTCTCAAGAGAGAACACTTTCCATACCTCGACATAACACATCATTCTCCAGTAATTCCTTTTCTTACAACATTTTGAGTGTGTCCAAATACTTGTTCACAAAATCTGGATTATCTTCAATTACAGGAGTTATTTTCATATTATTTTTTAACATCTCATCAAAGATGAAGAAGAATATGGAAGTCTGGACATTTACGGGGCTGACGACCGTCATAGGCTGGTTTAAGTGATCACTTTACACACGTGTAACATTCACCAATTGCACCCATTATGGACAACCACACTACTCAAATTCTTGTAAGTTCTACATATATATATGTATGAACCAATTTTAAAACATTATTCTTGAATCACCATTCATAATTTTCATCTCACCAATAGATGTCTCTAGTGAAGTTCTAGTGATTCAAGAATAATATTTTAAAATTGGTTCGTATATATAGAACTTCCAAGAATTTGATTAGCGTGGTTGTCAATTATGGGTAGAATTGGTGAATGTTACACTGTGTAAATTAATCACACAAACCAGCCTATGACGGTCGTAAGCCCCGTAAATGCCCAGACTTCCATATTCTTATTCATCTATGTTGAGAAGTCAAAAAATAATATGAACAATCCTTTACGTTTTTATGGGCCAACATGAAGTCACGCGGTCCGACTGGTCGTTGGTCCGCTTTGGTCGATATCTCAGTCATCCAATTCTAATGACCACGGGTGACTGACCAGCCGGTAGCCATGGGTACAAATATATCGATTCTTTTCTACTTTCTATGGTATTTATGGTATTAATGAATAATGTATTGGATACATAGTGTAAAAAATCGTTTACATTATAGGTGTCTCAACTTGATATGAAACATATCGCTCACTCCTTTCAAGAACGTCATAAATCAAAAAACTTGATTTTTCAGGAGAACGTTTTTAAAGATTATAAATATAATACAATATATTAAAAATAAATATCAAGCCACTTATTAAACTTTTTATTGTGCAACAGATCTTTTTAGGTAAAACCTGAATGTTTTTTCTCCATTTGAAAAATATTTAGTATATTCAAAAAAATAATTAAACAATACCTTTTCTTCAAAATGCAAAAACCACACTTTTTGCCCTGTAGCGGGTAAATATTAAGTTAAAAATATGCCACTTTTGCTGGGATATAGTAAATGTTCTGGACATTCCGAAAACATTCACAACTGAAAATTGACGATTTTTGATTTATGACGTTCTTGAAAGGAGTGAGCGATATATGGTTATTTCTATGCGTAATAAGATGGAATTCTGAGCATCCTAGAGCTTAGACCTGATATTTGGCTGGCTTAAGCGATCACTTTACACACTTTGCTCACTCCTTTCAACAACGTCATATTTCAAAAAACTTGATTTTTCAGGTGATCGTTTTTAAAGCTTAAAAATATAATAAAATATATAAAAAATAAATATCAGGCCACTTATTGAACTTTTTACTGTGCAACAAATCTTTTTAGGTAAAACCTGAATGTTTTTCCTCCATTTGAAAAATATTTAGTATATTTAAATAAATTATCAAACAATACCTTTTCTTCAAACTGCAAAAACAACACTTTCTGCCCTGCAGCGGGTAAATATTAAGTTAAAAATATGCCGCTTTTGCTGGGATATAGTAGATACATTTTATGGGCATTCCGAAAACATGTTCAACTAAAAAATTTCGATTTTTGATATATGACGTTGTTGAAAGGAGTGAGCGACTCGTGTAACGTGTCACAACTTGATATGAAACATTTGTCGTTCGTTCCACATGAAAGAAGATGGAAGTCTGAGCATTCCAGGGCATTTAGCAGGTTTATGCGATTAAAATAAAAAATAAAAACAAATAAATTTCTAACTTCTAGAAACCGGGGTACCTAAGTATTTCGCAATGGTATCGTTTTAGGTACAATGAATTCGGCCGAAATTAAGTGGGTACGTTTATTTACATAACCATGCTCAGTATCAAGTCAGATAAAGAATGTAGGTCTGTAGGTGTCTGAATAATTAAACGGCCAAAAGTTTACCTTGAGTGTGTCTAAAAAGCCTACAAATTATGTAAGGAAATTAATAATGTAAAAATAATAGGTGTCCAACACATTTTGGGTGTGTTTAAATCTTGTTCACAAATCTGGGTTTCTTTACTTAGGAGTTTTTTTACAAGTCTGGGTATTTACGGGGCTTACAACCGGTAAGCCTGACGTTTTTGAACAAACGGAAGCATAGAGAAAGTGCATGAAATATGTAATTATCTCAATTTTCTACTCATTGTCGTTGGAAATTTCGTTAATTTTAATGATAATGGACTGCGTTTACCTTCATTTTAAGTATATGGAATACAGTGCGACGGTAATTTACTAAATCAATATTAATTTTAACAGAATGAGGGTAGGATAGTGGTTGTGAGGATCAACCAAAACACTTTTTATATAGACAAGGTCAAATATAAACGTTATTTTTTACTTCGTACTTAGTGACTATAATCAAGATCTTCAATTCAGTTTTTACTCTTATAAGTTGATTTTTATATCCGTCATACACATATCGCTCACTCCTTTCAAGAACGTCATAAATAAAAAATCGTCAATTTTCAGTTGTGCATGTTTTCGCAATGCCCAGAAAATGTACTTTATTCCTACAAAAGCGCCATATTTTAACTTAATATTTACTCGCTACAGGGCAGAAAGTGTTGTTTTTGCATTTTGCAGAAAAGGTATCGTTTAATTATTTTTTTAAATATACTATATATCTTTCAAATGGAAAAAAAACCTTCAGGTTTTACCTAAAAAGATCTGCTGTACAGTAAAAAATTCAATAAGTGGCTTGATATTTATTTTTAATACATTGTACTATATTTTTAAACTTTAAAAACGTTCCCCTGAGAAATCAAGTTTTTTTTATTTATGACGTTCTTGAAAGGAGTGAGCGATATGTTCGGTTATCGATTAAAAAAATGTTAAGTCATTTGGTGTCCGTCTCATTCAACACTTTTAAACGTGCAAGGTCAAATATAATCGGTATTTTTGAATACGGATTTAAGTTTCTTGAATGTTTTTCGCAGATACTTTGTGGCACATTATAAAATAAAACCACTTTGTTTTTAACCACTTTTTATTGGTACTTTTCTCCAACCGGTTTCGACAAGAACCACACGTTTAACCCTGATGATGCAAGGTTCTTGTCGAAACCGGTTGGAGAATAGCACCAATAAAAAGTTGTTAAAAACAAAATAGTTTTGTTATATAGACATCTCAACATAGATGAAGAAGAATATGGGCATTTACGGGGGCTACGACCCTCATAGGCTGGTTTAATTGATCACTTTACACACGTGTAACGTTCGACAATTCTACCCATGATTGACAACCACACTACTCAAATCCATGGAAGTTCTATACATATGATCCAATTTCGAAACATTGTACTGGAATCACTAGACTTTGACTAGACGTTAATATAATCTGTGTTGAGATGTCAAAAAAAAAAACTCTAATTGGTAATAATTGGTAGATAATCCAGAAGTATTTGAACACACTCAAAATGTTGTAAAGTAGTTTTATTTTATAAAGTTAAAAAAACGGATATAAGTGATATATTCTAAAAATCAGTTAATACTCTTGTAAGTGAAATTTCATATTCATTTTTAGGACCATTACGGAGGTCGATTAAAATTTTAATGTGGTTTTGTGTCTGTCTCATTTCGTGCATTTTTTGCGTGCTAAGTAGGTAATCATTCCCGACGTTTGCCGAGGATGTATATGATCACGCATTTTAAACTCTATTATTTAGGTTTCTGAAAGAAAAAGAAGTTCGTGGGACACGATCAGGTTCCATTAATAATGTTGAACCTATTAGGCTTATCCATTCAACTTCGAAGAATGGAAAAAAGCAATGACGCTATTTACAGAATGATCTCACCATTTCGGAGCATACTCGAAAGGTTCTAGATGTTATATTCTCGACCTCCAATGACGATATTTCTGTGACAGTTGACTTATTCAAATGAGCAAATAACATATATTGGAAGTGTTGAAATAAATGTTAATATTCACAATGTTAAGCAAGATTTTTCGCAACATCGAATTTTTAATGATCTATCAGACAATTTCTGTCTCAACTTGTGACGCAGCATCTATTGTTTTATAAATAAAGAAGATGTAAGTCTGACCTTCGAGTGATAATAATAAACCCATAATTGACAATATGACAATGACTAAAGCCTTCTCCCTATTGTCTGTATTTCCACTAGTAAAAAATATAGATAAAAAGAAGAAACAGCTCCTTTTCATCCTTCAACGTCCAGAGAACACAACTCTATAACTTAGACTTTGCTTAATTTATTATTTGATTAAAACCAATATTTTTAGCTTTTCCACTTTATTTTTATTTGACCAGCGACCGGGTTTCGTCGTTACCGACATCATCAGACTGGTGGGAGGCTATAAAAATTGTTATGTTATATATAAAACAAGGCAGGAGTTGATAACCATGATTTGATATAATTTTGTTGAGAAATTAATTTAATTTGAGTGAATTTAAGTATTGTATGATATTAATAATATTTTTTATAAAAAAACCTTTTAAAAAAATATTATTAATATCATACAATACTTAAATTCACTCAAATTAAATTATTTTCTCAACAAAATTATATCAAATCATGGTTATCAACTCCTGCCTTGTTTTATATATAACATAACAATTTTTATAGCCTCCCACCAGTCTGACGATGTCGGTAACGACGAAACCCGGTCGCTGGTCAAATAAAAGTAAAGTGGAAAAGCTAAAAATAATGGTTTTAATCTAATAATATATTAAAATGCAATTCCATCACGAAGTGTCAGTGGATAATATAAATCTATTAGACTTTGCTTATTTATTGTTTAGGCATTTACTTTGTGGTAAGACATGATGATATTATTAAAGAAAACACTTGTTTTACTACCACTTTTGAGATTATTTTATGACGACTAGTTTCGGAAGCTAAGCTTCCATCTTCAGGTCTAAATGTAAGAGTTTATTTAATTTTTAATTTTATTTATTTATTTGGGTAAACAACACCTGAAGATGGAAGCTTTTCTTCCGAAACTAGTCGTCATAAAAAATACTCAAGTGGTAAAAAAACAAGTGTTTTCTTTAATAATAGACATAGCTTCACATAACGTGTTTCAAAATGATGCAGAATGCATCGAAACATGTGTCACAATAAATTTTAAGAAATACTGGTATTTACTAAGAAAAACTTAAATAAAAAATGGATAGATGAGCAAAAAATACATGTTTATTCAACTTTTTTCGATTTCTGTCCAAGATCAGATGAAAACGTATCGATATCTCAAGAAAGATGAAAAAGAATATGGAAGTCTGTATATTTACGGGGCTAACGACCCGTCATAGGCTGGTTCAAATGTTTTAAGTGATCAGACGTCGAAACCAGGATTAACGGTGTGTCAGTGACAAAGAGATTTTTCTATGGCATTAACATATACAAATAAATAAACATATTGTCGTGGAAGCAAGAAACGATTCGAATAAATAACCGTTACCAGTGGCTGCATGCGACTTCGACGCGAAACGGTAAATGTAACTATAAAAAACTTACCTAATTTTCTAAACCGGTTGGTTCCACGTGTGAATTGCTACTAAGTTACCTAACATTTTTTGCGTATAGCCAGCTCGCGAAATGGAAAAATGAAGGTTGTTGGACTTAGCCTATCTGAATGGGTAAATTAATAAAATTGTTATATGTTTACATACAAACTCGTCTGCCAAGACAGTTTGTACGTCAACAATAGGTCATGTTTTTATGTAAAAATATGTCAATTTTAATAACCATAATATTATCATCTCCTGAGATGTATTATAAATAGTTACATAAAAATAGTTACATGTTGAATAAAATAATAAGTGTGTTATTTTTACAAATTATTATTTTTTTAACCAGCAACCGGGTTTCGTCGTAACCGACATCATGAGGCTGTTACGACGGAACCCGGTTGCTAGTCAAAAAAAATTCATGTGAAAAAAATTACATGGTTGTTATTTTATTCTATAAAATGCAGTTCCACCAAGAAGTGTCAGTACCAAACTTTTAACAAAAAGTAACATGTATTATAAATAGTTACATAAATGTATGTATGGAAGCGAAACATGGAATTGGCAAATAAAGGATGAAAGCAAAGTGAACGCCGTAAAAATGCGTTCCCTCAGATGAATGAGTGGAAATCGTATGACAGAAATAAAAATTAAGACATTAGAAAGATATGTAAAGCTGAACTAGGGATAATGGTAAAGATTAAGAAATGTTATTTAAGGTGGTACGGATATGTGAAGCGAATGGATAACGAGAGAATGACCAAAAAAGTATATTTGGCAAATATGAATGCTAGAACAGAACGAGTTCGGCCAAAAAAGACTTGGCATGACCAGATCAATCAGAACATAAAATCTTGTCGTGTCAAAAGCCTACGTAATCGAAGGGCATGTATGAATAGACGTATGGATTTGAAGGAAGCTATAAGTGTCAGGATAGACGAGGATGTGGCGTTTCATCCTCTCTGCCTATACCTTCAGAGAAACGGCATGATGATAGTCGTAGTAGTAGTAATAGCGATGTATCGAAAATAGTTTATATTACTATAGTTTCACTACCATTACAGGGACCATCAGTACGATGTAATGGGAATTTTTAAAAGGCGAAACAAATAAAAAACAATGGCAAGTAAGACTGTCGACAAGCCAAGGCATTATAGCCCAGAAAAACGCTATAAAAATCTGAATGTCCGCGTAGTAAAAAAAATATTCTACTCAATTCAAAGAAAATGTAAGAGACATGCAGACGTACGAAAGTAGTACAAAATGAACGTTGGATTGACTTACAATTTGTAGCAATATTCCACTTTCATTACATTTTTACAGATGCTTACCATCTATGTCAAGATATTAAAGATAAAATTTGCATTGCAATTAGCTTTTTTAGTGTAACTTTTACTTGGTAAATAAATATCACAATTTATTATTTATTTCTTGAATGTTTATCGCAGATACTTTGTGGCAAATTATATAATCTTTATAAAATTAAACAACTTTGTTTTAACCCTTTTTTATTATAAGTACACTTTAATCTACCGGTTTCGACAAGAACCTTGTCATTATCAGGGTTTATTAAATTCTAAAACATTAAAAACATTAAAATACTTATAATTAATTACATTCACTTATCAAAAGTGTGTGGAAGTTTTTGGTAAGGGAATGTAATTAATTATGAGTATTTTAATGTTTTTAATGTTTTAGAATTTAATAAACCCTGATGATGACAAGGTTTTTGTCGAAACCGTTAGGTTAAAGTATACTTATAATAAAAAAAGTGGTTAAAACAAAGTTGTTTAATTTTATAAAGTTTATTATTTATTCACTATAAACTTCGTAAATAAAAATCCGCCTCTTTGGGTTGGTTAGCGTGTTTAGCCACCGTGCTGGAGGTCCCAGGTTCAAATCTCGGGAGAGGAGGTTAAAAAATAAATATTAGTGATTTTACACTCTAATATTTATTCAATATTTCCCTGTAGCGCAGGAGTGTTCACCTTGTCTTGCGATGTAAGTATCGATCAAGATAACACTGCGCTAATAATATGTAATGCCCTATGCACCATTGGGTGCGGATAAGAGTAAGAGTATAATATTGATGAATTGATGGAAGTACCTACTACTAACGTTTTTTTACATTCTCAAGTACATAAGATCATTATTGGAAACATTTTTAGCGACAGAATGCCTGCCATTGTGATTTACCTTTTAACACCTCATAAATTCTTAACAAGAGTTAGAGAATACACTTCAGAGCAGTGTGTCTTTCAAAGGGTCCATAAAGAGCTCCGCTATGAGGCAGATACATCCTGATGAAACACGATACAATGTTGACCATAATCATGCCACGATGAATGGGTACAATAAGGCATAGGAGACCTTTTGATGGGTATCATTTTCAACGAGTTACAACCACACTGGGCGAAATGCGATCTGGAACTGTTATAAACTCTCAACTTTGCAGCATTATTTGGCGTTTTGATCAATATTGAAAAATATTTTTAAAAAATCAAAATAAATGCACCGATAAAAATAAAAATTATGTTTGATCAAAATTTTACGTTTTCTAAAGTTATTCACCAATCGCTTTGAATTGTTTATACAATGTTTTATTCAAATACGCGAATGTTTTTATGAACCTGTGACAAAATAACGATTGTATAAACATTTCTCATGGCGGAAAGCGTGCTTCTTGACAGCCAACAATTAATTTATACCAACAAGCATTGGGAAACTAAGCATACTAAAATTGCATCACTATATACCGTATTTGTGTGGGTGTGTTATTATTTATTTATAATTTGTATTGACTAGTGACCAATGAATCAATTTGAACGGATTAAGATGTTAGTGGATCATCGTTCGCGAACGAGATTCGTTTGAAACTGGGATCCGCAAATTCATATCTCTCGGTCAGTGATCTGAACGGATCATTAAGATCGGGTCGGTCGCGAACGACCCGCATCTATTATTCATCGATATGTTTATTGACACAAACGTATCCTAATCCTAATAAAATATGGTAAAAACAACCCTAACTCACAACGTAATATAAATATTCATGTATTATATGAAAGGCAACGATACGATGCGTTAATAAAGTCATGTAAATCCAATGGTGGCTGGAACTGTAAAGAGACCTGCCGGCTGATTGAACTTTCTCGTGAGACGACAACACAATTGGAAAGTGTCCAATATTACATTGTACTCCGTACCAAAGTACGCGAAGCTAATTGAGTTAATATTAATTAGGAGAGCAAGAAAGAAACAAATAACAAGATCTTGTTAGGTGCCAATGTAAACAAACTAGTTCAAATTGTAAGTGATAAAATATTTGATGCACACATACGAGTATAACCGCAAATTGTGGAGAGTTTTAACGTATTTTTGGAAGGTCTGTAAACTAAACATTGTTTGAATTAAACACCTGAATAAAATAACGATTTCTTCAAAATAAGTCGTAACGTAGTTCGGTTTTTGGTTAAAGCTAATCGTTGAACTGTTAGTTCAGTTAAAAAGTGTAACATTAAAAAAGTTCAAAAGTGTAATGATAAAAGTGTAACTGGGCAGGTCATGTGACACGTATGTCCGACGAAGATGGACGAAGAAGGTGCTTGACTGGAGGCTATTTATTTTTGTCATCACTAAATATGAGTGTATTTTGTATATCAAAAGCATTGTTAACTTTGTGGTATGGTAATATAACATGCGGTATACTTGAAGTGGTCGGTATCACACAAAGTGAACGATGAATGATAAGCAGAGTGTTAAATAAGAGAATATTTATAAAAAAATACATACATAATAATAATGAGTGCGAATCTCCTACATGAAGTATTTATTACACTCAATTTTGATAGCAAAAGTAGTTCAAATGAAATTAAATGCTTAATAGGAGTAAATATTTAACTAAACTAATACTCTCACATTTAGTTCAATTGAAAACAGTTTATGGTTAACTGATGATAGTTTTATTAATGGTAGCAGGGTCATCAAAAATATATTTCTCACTGTTTCATTAAGTTTGTCGATAGCACGACTATTGTATAAATACATTAAAAAGATAACTAAAACATTTGGAAAAAATAAAAAATCAATCAACAATATGACAATGACTAAAGCCTCCCCCTATTGTCCATATTTCCACAGATAAAAAATAACAAACAAACAGCTTCTACCTTCTTTTCATCCTTCAATATCCCAAGGAAATAGCTCTAAAATGTGGACTTAGCTTCACAAACGGTATTTGAAAATGATGCAAAACGCATCGAAACACGTGTCACAATAGATTTTAAGAAATAGTTGTATTTACCGAGTAAAATTCAAATTCAAATTGGATAGATATTACCATAAAGTGACGGTCGAATCAATTTATGAGAAGACATTAAAACGAAGTTTAAAACATGACAATCATTGTCATTTTGGTCTTCACTTCCATTTCTATATGTGCAGCCTATTTTTTGCAACAAAAAGTAAGCAAAAATACGTTTTAGTTTTTAACGACTTCGTCTGACGAATTTTTTGTTGTTTTTCAATAAAAAAGGCAGATGCGAAAAGTTCTTAGATAAACACCATATTATAGCACAAAAGTTGAAATATGTGTGCTGAAAATTTGAGTCTTGTATGGAAAGGTGTGCAAAATATAGAAGGAACTTACATACGGTTATAACAATAAAAACAAACGACAGTCTACGAATCTCCTTCGTTTTCCTGGCTCCATTCTAATCTATAGTTTTTGTAGACTGTTGAGGTTAGCTTTCCTCGTACTCAGGTTTTAAGTTCTTCTACCATGGGCAACGTCGCCTAGGCCATGCCTAAAACCGTGTTATCTTTCTGTAGCATCCATGAATTTTTAGGTCTTCTTCTAGATGCCTTTCGAGGAAGATCCATGGCGATTGCCTGGTTCACAATATGTTCAGGTCTCTGCGTCCTATGTGCCCATACCATCTCAATTGCCTATCCTCTACCTTACTATTGATGCCTGTTACACCCAGGCTTCCACGAATATATGAACGCTTTATTTTGTCTCTAAGGGTCACTCCAGCTGACCATCTAAGCATTAAGATTTCAGCAGTTTCTAGTTGCCTAGAGTAGCATACATTGTCCATCAACAACAATATACAAATCAGTTTCCAAAATAAAACGGGTGTCGGAATCCTAAACCGTGTTTGTTTTACTCATTCAATGATACAAATGGTGTGTGTACGGATATATATTAATAGGTTAGCTTGTAAGAGAGCTCATTAGATGAAAGACAAAGTGATTTTGAAGTACAGCGTGTGTGACCTTGCGACCTTAGCACTTAAGTTTATTCATGGAAGTGCGCAATGTGCGTGGATCTATTCCTGAACTTGCAGATGGCAGCTGCCAACCCTCGGCCGTGTGTGGCACTTGGTGAACTTAACCTAGCCGGATCTGACAGGGGGATTGAAATCCCCCACATATAAAATTTAATTCGATAACTTTAGTATTGTAAGAACCACTTACTCTGTATTTTTTTCGCTTTTCATAGCCGTACGCTTTTCATAGCCGCAAAAAAATTACGCCGCAGTGCACATCAGGCAAGTATTTTTTGTAAAAATTTAAAGGTGTCTAATTTTTTTGTTATATTTATTAAATTATATTTTACTTACCAAATATTATCTTCCGCATCGATTGTTTTATTCTTGAAGTTAAAATAGTTTTAAATTTTCATTGTCACACAGGATTGTCACACTCGTACGTTTCTGGCAACCATCGGGTTAAGGAATTTTTTCCCTTTTTCATTTTTATAATTTCATATCGTTAAATGTTTCAAAATACTGTTTTTGATAAAATTCACAATTGGTCGGTGCCGCGAGATCTACGCACTTATATATCAGCATAATGCTAACGACATGTTATATCTTTCATTCTAATAAATGTGCTATCATAACGAGAGAGCGAGACAACTAGACTACTCGGCTTTTGTTTGATCTAGTGTCCGCTAAACGCACTCAGTCGTCGCATGACGACGCGTTGGCAAGGTCCTATTGTCCCTATGGCTCTGGTACTTGCTGAGAGCTGTGTACTACGATTTCCATACATATATGAACTGGGGTTTTTTGGTACCCCCCTTTGCACCACGTGTAATTTTTGGATGATAAGTACGGGAATGGTTAACTTGATGCAGTTTTATTGGTTAACGACTACGCATCGGCGCATGTCTACTCGCCCGTGCACTAATCCAATGTAGGTTATCTAATCACACTGACTACCATTACTACTATCGAACTAAACGTTAAAAGCATTTTACTCGCTTTGTTGTCAAAACAATACTAAATAGGACATTTGTTATGTGTTTTCCACTGTTGACTAGTTAATCGGGACTACAAAACCCTGGTTCAGAAGCTCGTCACTTCGATAGGTGATCTCTCGGTATCGTGAGATTAGGAGTCGAACAGGATACAGGACAAAGAGATTATTGGCTGTCTATGTCTCTGGCCAGTCACAGTATAATAATAATAAAATATTGATAATAATACAATGATACACCATAATGTTGACATATCATCCTTAGGGTGAATAATCCAGCTTCTGATATAATAAATAATATTAATATACGGAGTCTGCCTCCGTAGTGTAATGGTCAGCACGCTCGGCTACCGTTCTGGAGGTTCCGGGTTCGATTCCCAAGGGGGGTAAAATAAATATAAGTGATTTTTTCACTGTCATATTTATTCAATATTACCCTGGACTGGTACCTGAAGCGGAGGGCTGATCACCTTTCCTTCATGTGTAAATGATCAAGATAATACTGCGTTAATATGACGTAGTGCCCTATGCACCATTGTGGTGCGGATAAGGGTTTTATTATTAATATTATTATTATTAATATTGTCATAGCATATAAAATATATATTGTCATGGTTTGGACATGTGGAACGAATGAGTGAAGAAAGAACGGTTAAACAAATTTATGAGGCGAATGTAGTTGGAAAAAGAAGCAGAGGACGACCGAGGAAAACTTGGCACAATCAGGTACGTCAAATACTTGAAAGCGGCCGGGTCCGGAGTCGTTATAATCGTCGGGTATGTATGAGGTATGAATGGGTATGAATGTAGAAGAGGCAAAGAATGTTTGCAAAGACAGAGTGGTGTGGCGTTCGATTCTCTCTGCCTACCCCTGCGGGGAAGCGGCGTGATGGTTAGTTAGTTAGTTAACATTGTCATAAAAAGGGAGAATGATACTTGTTTCATATCAAGTTAAGACACATTCGCTAGTTTTTCGCTACGCGAAGTTTTTTTCGTTTTGCGCTAACCAAATTTTAAATCCCATAAATATTATAATATATTACGAGTATGTTATATCGTGGGTGTACTGGCAAACAACGTTAACTCGAAAAAATGCAATTGTGACTAATGATGTAGTGTTATAAAGTTTTCAACGTTCTATCTACACTAAGTATTTGAAATGTCATATTTATGTGGTTTTACAAGTAAATTCAACTTTAAGTTTAATAGCGGGCATTTTATTCAGGCTAAACACTTTAAATAACAGGGATTATGCAAATAGGGATTTTAAAGTTAACGTTTTTTTGCCCACGAGATTATACATACTATTGATTTACCCATAGGATATCTCAAGCACAGTATTGGATTATGCGGAAAGAGATCGATTTTCACACTGGTCTGATCGGAAGAGATAATAAATCAGATATGAGGTTGCCACGGTGTGAATAGAAATCGGAAACGTTATTAATACGTATCATAATATGATATTCCAACTTCCATCTCTTAATACTTGGGTAGCGAGGAGAATGTTCAATATTCTGTTTCATCTAAAGTTTAGATGAAACAGAATATTGAACATTCTTATGTTAGATTCTAACCTAGTTTAGCATTGTACAGAGCAGCCTTCGCTCAGTCAAAATAATGGACAGAGAATGGTCATACAAGCTTTTACATACAAGGATGAGAGAATGCAAAGATTAGATTGTAATGCAATCCAATCAAGCAAAAGTTAATCAATCGCCGCGGTAAGATACATTGTAATATAAACAAAGGCCAAATGAGGGGAACAGGACAATTTAAGCGATTCAAATTGATGTGAATGAATTATTGTTATTGCGTAAGCTGATAGGAGATGGAATAATTTATTCATTTTCATTGCTTCACATGTTTCAAAACCAATAAAAATGCATCAATTATTCCATGAAAATATGTAATGAAAATACAAAAAAATCTATTAAAAATAATGCAATCGAAAATATTGAAAAATTAATGTAGATGTCAAGAAGCATGCCGTTTGCCATGAACAACGTTTAGTATTTCGTTTTTGGTTGTCTTATTTTCAACAGATGGCGCTGCCATTGTGGAAAACCAGTTATTCCAAAAAACATGTTTTGCCTGTCGCGGGTAAAAACGCCAGTCACACGTGTATATACAAACATGCCGGTATTCCGATGCAACGTTGTGTCAAAATTTGAAAGCAGTCGGTCAATCACTCGAGGAGATTTAAGATTTTAAATGCATTTGCTTGAAATAAGCATGCTCGAATCAAATACTCTAACACATATGTCATTTACTAGCAAGCTCAGTGTAGTGAAAAATGGAAAACCAAGTAGTCCTTTGCGAAGAATCGAAAAAACCATTATTTTTTTGCAATGCAATGCTTCCAAAAACTTCTGTCATGAAGAAAGAAAAGCAGAAAGAATAGGACGATTGCATGTTTATAAGCATGCTCAATTAGTAGCGTACCTTAACTGTTGATTTAATAATATACTAACTAGAGAATTATCTTGTTGGTAAGACCACCAGTGGAGTGTGCAAAGTAAACAGTTACACTTAGTTACAACCAGGAAGAACGGCAAGCAATAGACAATTTGCCCTTCTATTGACGTGGAAAGGGTTATTGGATGAGTGGTCCCGTAGTACTGTCCCTTGAAGCGGGACCAAGCATGGCGACCATTAACAAAGAGATCGCCAATCGAGCGAACGCGAACTCACTCAAAATAATTAGGCGGAACTATCAAGAAAACAAGGTAAAAAATTTGGGTGGTGTGGTTGTCAATCATGGGTAGAATGGTGAATGTTACGCGTGTGTAAAGTGAGCACTTAACCAGCCTATGACACCCTTGTTGCTACCCAGACATCCATATTCTTCTTCATCTTTGTTAAGATGTCAAAATGTAACTACATACTTGTTATTTTATTATATAAAATGCAGTTCCACCAAGAAATGTCAAAAAAAATCGAATATAATTTGATAGTAGATTAGAGATGCAGAAGATAATACCAAGGTAAAGTCAAGAACTGGGCACATTAGATCAAAGAATCAGAGATAATACCAAGGTAAAGTCAAGAACTGGGGACAGTAGATCACAGAGTCGGAGATAGCACCAAGGTAAAGTCAAGAACTGGGGACAGTAGATCATAGAGTCGGAGATAATACCAAGGTAAAGTCAAGAACTGGGGACAGTAGATCATAGAGTCGGAGATAACACCAAGTTAAATTCAAGAACTGGGGACAGTAGATCATAGAGTCGGAGATAATGCCAAGGTAAAGTCAAGATCTGGGATAGTAGATTAGAGATTCAGAAGATAATACCAAGGTAAGGTCAAGAATTGTGTTCAGTAGATAAGGGATTCAGACGATATTACCAAGATTGTCGGATCACCCGAAAAGGTTGAGATCTCCTCCAGTCTGCGTGTCTGATTTGCATACGGGACGCATCGCCCAAGCCTCCTCTCGCGACGGCCTACATTCCACGCATGGCCGAGTGCTCTCACTCTTTCACTCCTCCGAGACGCGGGCGCTCGTGTCGGAGAGAGATGTTCAGCTCTCGCGGCGGAAGGTATCTAGGTAGCTAGAAGCGATACATCATCGCTATCGGAGACAAGAGGAAAACAATCTTGGCGGATACTTGAAACTTTCATTTCAATTAATAGCTGATTTCATATACAGAGCATATGAATATATATATGTGTTCTTTCTTCACAGACGCGAATATGGAAACGAGCGAAGAAAGAACACTTGAGCAAATTTATGAACCGAATGTGGTTGATTATATAAGCAGAAGATTGCCGAGGAAAACTTGGTATTATCGAGTATTCCAAATACTCATGTGAAGTTTACTTGGAAGTGAAGTGTGGAGATAGAAAAAGAAAGATGAAAGTAGTCGAAATGCAATCTCTGAGTGCGGCGAAACGATGTTCTATAGATGTCCAAATGGTGATATGAGGAAAGAATGCAAGGCTAAATTAAGTTTTATCGATAATTTTTTTTAAAGTTGTGTTGAGATGGTTTTGGGATGTGAATTTAATGACTGAAGAAAGGTAGTAAAACAAATTTATGATGCGAATGTGGTTGGTAATAGAAGCGGAGGAAGATCGAGGAAAACTTGGCATGAGCAATTGGCATAAATATTTCAAATACTTGTGCTCATGGCAAGAGGCAAAAATTGTATCCAAAGATATACAAATATGCCGTTCTATTCTCTCTGCCTATCATTGTGGAGGAGCGGCGTGATGTTAGAACGTTAGTTAGTTTTTTCACATTTTTAAAAAAATCTATCTATTTTGCTTAAATATTTACTATGGACATCATGGTTATCAGTGATTGGCATCATTATACATATAATTTATTCAATAATAGTGTAAATTTAAAAAGGAAAAAGTTATTATTATACCGTATTATAAATATTTCAAACCGTATTATAAATTTTCAGCGCGAACCGTTATTTTATTGGTTTAAAAAAAACCTGTGTTGTATAGAGTTGTTGGTTATGCACTTAATAATTATTATGTAAACCGCAATTCAACATGGCGAAGGGAAATGAGAGTCGGTAAAAACTACACACAAGGAATATTAATTCGTATTAAAACATAAATGTTAGTATAAAATAAAAATATCGTTGGAGCGTGATAGTATTTTAAAACCGGTTCATTTCGATTTGATCGGCCTTTTCCGCTCGTAAGGGTATTTTAGCGTTTATCCGTGAGAAGATTCCCATAATAGGGTGGAACCTCAGATAACGAGCACCTCTCATAACGAACACCTCTCATAACGAGCGTCTATCATTATTCGAGTAATTCGCAAATAGCAACATAAATTGCTGAAAAATGCTACCTTCAGACTCGACATACCGCTCACTCCTTTCAAGAACGTCATAAATAAAAAAAACTTGGATTTTGGACTTGAATTTTTCAGGAGAACGTTTTTAAAGTTTAAAAATAAACCACAATGTATTAAAAATAAATATCAAGCTACGTATTGAACTTTTTACTGTGCAACAGGTTTTAGGTAAAACTTGAATGTTTTTTCTCCATTTGAAAAATATTACGTAAATTTAAAAAAGTAATAAAACAATACCTTTTCTTCAAAATGCAAAAACAACACTTTCTGCCCTGTAGCGGGTAAATATTAATCTAAAAACATGCCGCTTTTGCTGGGATATAGTACATTTTCTGGGCATTCCGAAAACATGCACAACTGAAAATTGGCGATTTTTGATTTATGACGTTCTTGAAAGGAGTGAGCGATACGTTAAATGGCAACTTATTTTTTTAACCCAGGTAGCGTTTGTAATTGATTTTTTATTCTTAAAATACCGTTTTTGTATTGAAAAATAAATTTTTCTTCGAAATAAAACTAGGTACAGTTATTTACCAAAAGTTCGGTTCATCCGATAACAAATTCACCACGGGATTTAATTTCAATTTACTTATACGATATTTTAAAAATGAAATAAACATACACAGTTGCAACAATCATTTCATAATAACCTCGTTTCGTAATTTTATCGAAAAAGAATTCCGTACAATTCAGTCATTTTTGTCGTAATTAACGCAAATTTAAACAAATGTTGCATTTTTAATCACTCTTGTACGTCACTATTATAAAATTATGCAGATATTTTATATGTGTATGCGGGTACATTCGTATTGCATAATATTTGTGTCGGTGACAGGAATCGTAAGTTGAGAGACCGTTAAATGAAAGTAAGCCAAATTTTTACTCCACTCGCAGAGAGAATAGAACGCCACACCACTCTGTCTTTGCAAACATTCTTCGTCTCTTCCACATTAATGCACCTCTTCATGCATATCCGCCGAATATTTCGACTCCTGACTCCACTGCTTTCAAGTATTTGACATACCTATGTCGTATGTACCTGTTTTAAGTCAAAAACAAAAATATTTAATATTATTTTAAAAAATATTTAAAGTATTATTTTGCTAATTTTCGATAATATTACTGGAATATTGGTTTTTTTTTTTAAATGATATAAAATTATAATAATAATGAAATAAAACTAACTAACTAACTAACCATCACGCCGCTTCCCCGCAGGGGTAGGCAGAGAGAATCGAACGCCACACCACTCTGTCCTTGCAAACATTCTTTGCCTCTTCCACATTCATGCATCTCCTCATACATACCCGACGATTATTACGACTCCTGACCCGGCCGCTTTCAAGTATTTGACATACCTGATTGTGCCAAGTTTTCCTCGGTCGTCCTCTGCTTCTTTTTCCAACTACATTCGCTCCATAAATTTGTTTAACCGTTCTTTCTTCACTCATACGCTCCACATGTCCAAACCATCTCAACACACCTTTCTTAATTTTATCGATAATGCTTATCTCAGCCTTACATTCTTTCCTTATTTCATCATTCGAACATCTATCAAACATCGAAATAATATTATAATGAAATAAATAAATAAATACAAGCAGCAGCTCGTACCCCCTACGTTAACCTTCAACGTCCCAAGGACACAACTCTAAAATTAAGAATTAGTTTCAATGATTAAAGACTACATGTTTCAGAAGTTAAACTTCCATCATTCAGGTCTGTATAATAACAATGTTATGTCTGTATTATAAGGTCTGTATAATGTTATTATACAGACCTGAATGATGGAAGTTTAACTTCTGAAACATGTAGTCTATAATAAAACTCAAGTGGTAAAAAACAAGTGTTTTCTTTGATCATTGTAACATGTCTTACCACAAAGTTAATGCCGAAACAATAAATAAAAGAATTAGTTTCATATACGGTCTTTGAAAATAATGCGGAAACCATAGGTTTAAAACAAATAGTGGTATTTACTAAGCAAAACTTAAATTAAAAATGGATAGATTTTATCACAAAGTGACTCCCGAATCAATTTATGGAAGATTTATGTTTTAAACACAAGTGTTACATTTGCTGATTTTCTGAAATGTTACTGGAAAATTGCCATCGGTGTTTTTAATCATAAATAAATACTTGTATGTAAATTTTATAAATCGTAAATCGGGAGTCATTCGACGCAATCAATTTATATGTCATTGTACCAGTGGCGTGCCTAGGGTTTACCAGTAAGGCAAGGCCATTATTTTTCACATTCGTGAATACATGATGTACCTATAATTTCTTCACCTCATATCATTCCCAGTATATTAAGCACCCAGAAAGTATTATAAATATAAACGATGTATTGTAATCATTGTAAAAATATGCATCCATGTAACTTTTGTAAGGTATAGCCATCACCTTTAAACAAAGAAAATGTTCACCATAATAAAATATCTTTCTCAGATATCAACCATTACTAATAAGTACCATCACCATATAGTGGCATGCATACTGTTTAATAATCATATAAGCGCACGATAATTTAAAAACAGTCACACATTAATTATGTATTTTTAATCATTTGGTCTAGATTTAGTCATTTTATTTGGAGTTTTTAGGTAGGCCGGGCTTTTGGGCTTCTAGGGAAGTACAGCCACTGCATTGTACCTACAACCTATGGCATATTTCTACGTCCGGTCGATTTAATGGTCATATTGGTAAATAAAATGTAGAGGAATCAATACATGAATCTAAATATAACTTCGCCTCTGCTAAAGTATTCAAATGATTGTAATAAGCACTTAAATATAAACTTCGTATAAATTGATTTTTACATTATTAATTCAGTATGGGAATTGTGAAGGCCATAAGTGGAAAATTGTACGAAATGGGATATTCTCAGTTATGAATTTCATTTATAATGTAACTGACGGGCTTTTTGGCAAAAAAAACATAAATAAAAAAACAATGAAAAGACAGTGTATTTCACTCTTAATTAAGTAAAAATAAATAAATATTGAGTTTGTGCTTCGTATTTTTTTTGGAGAGGCAAAGCGTAACAAGTGTAAGATTATAAGTAGATATATGTAGCTAACGAATTAACTTTTTAAATTTAAGTTTTAATTATTTTTAAACAAAATATAATTTTACAACATTTTGAGCGTGTCCAAATACTTGTTCACAAATATGGATTATCTCCAATTGTAGGAGTTATTTTTCATATTATTTTTTGACATCTCATCAAAGATGAAGAAGAATATGGAAGTCTGGGCATTTACGGGGCTGACGACCGTCATAGGCTGGTTTTAGATATTATGGTTTTAGATGGATGGCAAAAATATCATTAAATGTTTTATTTACCTTTGAAAACGACGTTTTCGAACGATTTTCAATCTGAAACAAACAAACAAATATTGATGGACCTATTTATGGTAGAAATTTAGATTTTGAAAATGTACATAGGTCACAGTTGTTCTAAAGCTTCACATTTTATATAATAACAACTTCATAGTTTTTTCCACATATATTTATTTAATTTGATCAAAAACTTGGTTTCGTCGTTACCATCGTATGTACTGTGAAGAAAAGGGCGCAGGAACGACGCGAGTATTGTTTTTTTTCAGGAATCGTCATTTTGCCGTCGTTATTTTTGCGATAGTTTTGTAATCTATAAGAAAAAAATGCTTTCTTTAGAGACCTCTCCCGAAATTAGACCACCGTCATCTGCACACAAAAAAGGCATGTTTCCTTTCCGACAGATGGCATACGCGAGATATTGTGGGAGCTCTTTATTATGATCAGTTCAATAAAAAAATGCGCACAATCTGGAGTAGATCCTGGCCAAGTACTTGGCGGTCTTGCTGCAAGTAACATCCCCCAGCCCCGGAAGCTTCCGGTCGTTTGTCTTTCCGGATTTTGAAAGGAGCAGCTGCCGTGAACAGTTTTAATTTAAAAATTAACCAGCTGCGACTAATAAGGGCTGTTTGAAAAGAAAAAAAGGAAGGAATCTATTATATTGGGCACGTGCTAAGAGGGTACTCTGTATGTTGTGATTTGTGATGTACCTACATAACAGTGCTTCGATTTTCTATGTACTAGGTCATATTATACGATGGAGAACCTTGGGAGAACAAGAGGTGTCGGAAGACCCCAAAAGAGATCGGCTGTCCAAACTCAAAACACACTAAGGGACATTTTTTTGTAGTACGTTGTTTTTGCATTTTTGCACTAAGTAGATTCTACTCAGTCCAAAAATGCAAAAAATGTCCCTTACTGTGTTTTAAGTTTGGACAGCCGAGATGGTCCGACGACATAGTCGCTGTGGGGGGTAAAACCTGGCTGCAAGCGACAATCGACTGGAGGAAATAGAAAGACTGGGAAGAGGCCTATATCCAGCAGTGGAGGTCAGAGGGCTTATAAAGACGAAGAAGAGGGTAGAGGTCATAGGTCGAGAAAGTACGGCTCGGGAGCCGCATGCGGATCTTTGACCTTTTAAGTGCAGCACCGGCACAAATATCCGAGAGAAGGCTCTTCCACTCTACGTATTCATGCGAACACTCTTTTCAACCTTATTAAAAGCAAACTGAGAAATCGTCTTACTGACGAGAACCTGGATACGTGCTAAAAATAACGACATACAAGCCTGACTTGATCAAACATTCAAAGGAGATGCAAGTCATAAGTAGAGTTCTCATGGGGATACCTTACTTTCATTAGATTTTTTATCAATAAATAAAATCCCTATTAAGTGTGAATTTTTTGGGTTTATTTAGTAATTCAATAAAGGTCTAAAATTATAATTGAAGTGTACTAAATTTCTAAAGTGATAATAGCTCTCAAAATTTTTTAATCGTTATAATGTGATATTTGGTTAATACGTTGCTAGGCTAATACTGTGCTAGGCGTAAAGACTTGGGAAAGGTATTTTTACCCGTTTGGTCGATTGATGCTAAAGGACGGGAAGGGTATTTTTCCCTTCAGAAAAGAAGGAATTACATACGTAATGTTTTTATATGAATATTATGTACTAATCTCTTTGTTAAGGTCTTAACTTTCTTTACATAAATATCAAATCCCGTCGACAGCGATCCGCAGGCGTAAAAAAACACCGGTCCTAAATGTGTTAATCGACTGCATAGTATGGTTCCGTTTTATTTTCAAACGCGCATAAACCTACAATCTCTCACTCCTCTGCAGTATATTTCGTAATCACAAAAAAACCCTCTTCCTGTTCATGAAAAAAATCATTCCAGTGGAGCATTTGGGTAAACACGTTCACAAAATAATAATTATTTTTAGTTTTACGTAAGAAATGGCTCGAATTCTCACGTTCGGCTCGGCTGACTTCCTACATAGAAAGGATAGAAGAAAAGTGAACAGACTTACAAGTGGACCATGTTACGCAGAAATCATCCAGCCCACACATTTGCAAGCTGATATAATTGCATTTCAATCTTTTCAGAATTAAAAAAAAGAAAAATCTTAAAAATCTTATATCCACAGAAAGGCATTTTTTACTGTTTGTCATATTCAAAATTTTGATTATTTTGTCAAAAAGGTCACAGTTCGGTATTTCATTGGTTGGATAGTTTCAGCAAAATAAAAAAAAAATTAAAAAACAAGTGAACGAGTATTTGGACACACTCAAAATGTAAATAAATTATCTGGTCAAATTATAAGCTTTAATAATAAAAATGAAAATGATATTTTCTGGCGTTTCTCATGTGATTGATTATAATCCAGGATTCGGTCCTCACATAATAATAAAAGAGTTTCCGCTCAATAAAAAGCTTATTTTTATCTCACCAATAGATGTCACTAGTGAAGTTCTAGTGATTCAAGAATAATGTTTCAAAATTGGTTTATATTATATGTATAAATATAGAACTTCCAAGAATTTGAGTAGTGTGGTTGCCAATAATGGGTAGAATTGGTGAATGTTACACGTGTGTAAAGTGATCACTTAAACCAGCCTATGAGGTCTTCAGCCCCGTTAATGCCCAGACTTGCATATTCTTCTTCATCTTTGATGAAATGTCAAAAAAAACAAATGAATATACTTATCTAACCATCTTGGATGGTTTCAGTGTAATTATTTTTGGTTTCTTCTTCTAGTTCGAGGTCGAACACATCAAAACCACATTTTTTCCGCAATATTTTCATTCATGTTAAGGTAAATTATTTAAACGTGGAAAAATACTGAAAACTGTCATCCCACATGGACGTTTCTAACATATTTTTTCATGGATTTTTGGGTAAGAAAAAAGTTCTTCAAAAAATAATTTTGTCTTGGGTAAATTAAAAATTTACTATTGATGAAGTAAAATTTACTATTTATAAAAAGTCAAATTTTGCACATTGTGGGTTGGATGGTTTCTGCTTAACGTGTTCCAAGTAGGAGCATGTAAAGAGCTTCACGCCTGGTGGACTCTTCACTTGCTCGTATTAATAAATGTCTAACCCACATTTTATTGCGTTGTTTGCCACAAAATGTCTGAAGTCGTTTATTGAGCATTCAAATGTGTCTTGTGAAATTAGAAACAATTAACTTGATACAAGATTTTTACAGATAAGAACAACTTTAATTAACTTCTTTTCAGGATCCAATTACAGTTTTCATCAATTTCATCATCGTCTGTTATGGATAATGAGAAGGTCATACATAGTTGCACCGGTGCCTTATTAAATGGATAATAGAATCAACATATTGAGTGTCCAAATACTTGGTCACATATCGCTCACTCCTTTCGAGAATGTCATAAATAAAATAAAAAGATTTTTCAGGAGAACGTTTTTAAAGTTTAAAAATATAATACAATTTATTAAAAATGAATACAAAGCTGCTTATTGAACTTTTTACTGTGCAGCAGATTTTCTTAGGTAAAACCTGAAGGTTTTTCCTCCATTTGAAAAATAACTAGTTTATTAAAAAAAAAAAAACGATACCTTTTCTTCAAAATGCAAAAACATCACAATATGCCCTGTAGCAGGTAAATATTAAGTTAAAAATATGCCTCTTTTGCTGAGATATAGTACATTTTCTGGGCATTCCGAAAACATGCACAACTGAAAATTGACGATTTTCGATTTATGACGTTCTTGGAAGGAGTGAGCGATATCTAGATTATCTCCAATTATAGGAGTTATTTTTCACATATTTTTTGGACATCTCAACATAGATGAAGAAGAATATGGAATTCTGGGCATTTACGGGGCTTAAAACCGTCATAGGCTGATTAAGTGATCACTTTACACACGTGTAACATTCACCAATTCTGCCCATGATTGACAACCACACTCCTCAAATTCTTAAAAGTTCTATATATATATATATATATATATATATAAATATATATATATATATATATATATATATATATATATATATATACATATATATATATATATATATATATATATACATATATATATATATATATATATATATATATATATATATATATACATATATATATATATATATATATATATATATATATATATATATATATATATATATATAGCTCATAATTTGACCAGATAATTTATCTACAACTTTTGAGTGTATTCATGTGATTTTATTCCAGATTTCGGACCTCACATGCAAATGAAAGAGTTTCTACGCAATAAAAAGCTTCGTTCATCTCACCAATAGATGTCTCTAGTGAAATTCTAGTAATTTCTGTTTATGGTCTACAAATTGATTTCTTATTGGCCAAAACATCTGGCGCCACAATATGTATCATTTAAAATCAGGTGTGACTGAAGACTTGCCTATAAAGTTTGATATTTTCATATTTATCGTTAGCAGAGGGGCGGAAACAATTTACACACCAATTTTAACGGATATGGTTTTGAAGAAGTCCTTATGTCTAAGAATAATTTACCTACTTAGTTTCGGCGAACTTTCTCGTGGGAATTTTATAAAAAGTACATATTCATATTTAAAATCCTCTTCACATTATCATACGCATTCCTAAACAATTTTCTTGTGTGGGAACTTGAGCATGTTCGTGTGAAAATAGCATGTTAATGACCTATATTGTTTTACATTTAAATTTAAATAAAAGGATCGTCAAGAGTAATGACAGCGGGGGCGTGTGGCAATTTAATCACACACCAATTTAGCGTGTATAAATAGTTTTTTAAGCAAACAAATTCGAATAAAACAGTAACTCCATCGATTTTGCTCTTAAAGATAAAAAAAAATAGTTAATAAACGGAATATACAGTAAATCCCCCTATAACGTTGATATACATAGTAACCGCGTTATCGGAGGGAACATTATAAGCTATTTTGAATATTGAAAGCATTAACTTTGTGATATATTATTTTGAGAAATAAAAAGACTTTGTTTTTGATCCACTCACATTTTTCTAAAAAACCATTTAGTTTCGGCAACAACCTGTTGCCCTCTTCAGGGTTTAAGGCTTCAGTCATAAAATAAACCCTGAAGTGGGCAACAGGTTGTTGCCGAAACTGGTTGGTTTTTAATAAAAATGTGAGTGGATCAGAAAAAAATTATTTCTCAAAATAATCTAACTTTATAAGAGAGTTTTTTAAATTGTATTTTAACATTTTAACCATCGGAAATGACTGAAATGAATCATATAAAATTAAAATACAATTTAAAAACATTAACCGAGTATAAAGTTCCTTACGATAACGCGGTACCTATCTCAACGTTGTATGGGGGTTAGAATTAAATTGAATTTAATTTACTGAATTTAAGAATATTTGCAAATATTTTCGACCTAGAGAATTGATTCTTTGAATGGTCGGAGTTTGAGGTGTAGTGTACAATATCAAGGAGGCACTAGACTTTTTTTTGTTATAATGATTGGGTATTTTCTTTCATACTATTTGCAACCAGATGATGCATAGGGCACCGTATCGGATAGAAAAGGATAGATCATTAATTCAACTAAGACAAGGTGATCAATTTAGATATATGGGTGGAATATTTTTGATATAAGATAAAGACGACTTAAATAAAGTACATTACTGCTAAGTATATGAGACAAAAAAATTAGGAAAAAAATATGAACAATAGCAGCAATTGCTAGGGCACTCAGGTTTGCATATCCGTACTCGCACAAGCTTGTGTAAGTGGATTATATAAGCTACCGGAAATTTGAATGAATTTCTTGAGGTAAAAATGTAATAATGAGATGATATGAGGTGCGCGATAGGGTAATTCGGGTAAATATGCCCCCTTAAAAATATGCCCCACTCTTCCTGATTGCATCGATTGCTGACTAGATATGTGTAGAGCAGCGATTGTATGTGTGTTGGTATTTTAAGATCAAAAAGTAAAGGCACGTGTCACACACTTGTGTTTGAAAAAAGGAATCAAGTTGAGGTAAACTAACTGAACAATTGAAGCATCTTACAAACACCCGTACACTTCTATATACAGTTATCATTTAATCAAATTACAGCGTAAATGGACCATTTAATATTATTTCTATGAAAATCTCAAATACTTCCCACGGATTATTTCATGTTTTCGTCGTCTTACGTGGAAATAACGGAGATTATACATAATTTTTCATCGCACCGGATTTTAAACATTAACATGACATGATGTCAATATAACATGATATGAGAAGCGAGAATACAATACGTGTAGTACACTGTTATGAAAATAAAATAAAAATAATCATAAAATAGGAGTAAATAAAGAATGGCTCACGTACAATTTCATTTAAATATGTAGTTTAGTTAGAACAGCTCGAGATGTGAAGAAGGATGGTATGAGTTAGCTAGATAAAAAACACAAATAATGAGGTTCAAGGGTTATTTGACAAGGTAGCAGAAGAATGAATATGATAGAATATATCCTCTCCAAGCACAAGAGCTCAGTCTCTTTTTTGGAGAGGCTCAGCACAACTAAAATTATTTTAAGTAGAAATGGATAGATTTTGTATTTAAAATTGTAACCATATTAAAAAATAAAAAGTAATACGACCTTATCATTGTTAAGCATAAATAAGGGAAAAATATGAAAGCAAAAGAGAAGGAAGAAGACCAAGATGAAGATATGTGGACCAGGTGAAAGAGAGGCGAGGAGTCGGCTCGTACAGAGAACTAAAAAACCTGGATTAGGACAGAAAACTGTTAAACAAACATTATACTTGTACTACTATATCTACCATCACCCCACTTTCTGAATGGGTATTCAGAGAGGATGGTACGCCACACTCGTCTGCCATGGCATATATTCCTAGCTTCCTCTACATTGTGCATCTATTCACGCATGTCCTCCCATTACGTAGACTTTTGGCACGACCAGATTTCATTCCAGTTATGATTGATTTGGTTGTGCCAAATATTTATATTCTCTCATATTCTCTTGCATTCCTTTCCAATATCTTAGTTTTTGTCGTATTTCATTTTTAAAGTGCTGTTATTTCTGCAGCGTTCACTCTGCTTTCACCCTTCTATTGCTAATTGCATGTTTCGTTTCCATGCATCAATGTTGGCACTATCTTTATCTTATCTATGACTTATGACTGTATTTAAAGCACTTTTTACTATATTCCCTGCATTAACTCTTTTTCCAATATCCATGTCCACTTTTCCATTCCTTTAAAACATATCTCTTTAAATGTTATGTACTCCTGGTTCTATAAAAATTGAGTACACCTACGTAACGTATTTCGTATAAAATGTATTTTCCCATCGTTTTTTCCCAGTAAAATTAATAAAACGCTTTGAAAAATAATAGCAAAAGACGTTAGCATTAAAGTTTACAACAGACATTTTTGCAAATTACTCTGAAATCTGAAGATATGATCATTCTGAAAATGCGATCTTTAGCACGGTTATTTTAGCATTATTTTGTTACTATGAAATTTCGAGATAGAAATAATTCGTCCATAGAGCTGTTTGATTGCCAAAGAAGCGAAGATTGCATAATTATTCGGACTATGGGAAAAGCGTTCAATCTATACATCTGAATACATATTAGTCAGTTTTATTAATGCCTTAGTAATTTTTAAAGCAAGACTACGAGGAAAAGGTAGGTAGTTTTGATGTCGAACCGATCACGGATAACGTTTTTCCATACGATAAAATATGCTATATCGTGTCGATATATTGATTTTTGCGCTGTACGATCGATAAACCTGAGGTTACATTTCAATGAAATGAAATTTGAGCATTCCTGGTATTTACAAGACAATCCCATGGTTGACAATTTTGAAAATAAAACGGTTTTTGTACATTTCAAGAAATCTTGTAAAAAAACTCTATAAAACTAAGCGAATTATTGGAGGAAAAACTAAAACATTTCAACCATTCAGGTATAAAAAGATAATAATATCTAGCTTTAAAAATGTTAAAATGAACAAGAATTTGAATTTTCTACCTGGTAAAACCTTAACTTCATTCAAATTTTTTTCCTTTGTAAAAAATGTCCTGCGTGCTATACAATAAAATAAATTAGGGGGTATTATTAGGATTTTGGTCAGTCTATTAAACTCTACTAAGCAGTAAAGGAGTCTTTTAATATATTAGTTTAATATATTAGTTGAAAGTATCTTAAAATGGACTGTAGTCTATTCAACCGCAGCTTTTGATACTAACACAGGTGTAAAAAGTTTGAAGAAACCATTACAATGTGTTATAGGAGTCAAGGAAACTAGTAAGAACCTATATATGTGTATAACAAAAAGCTTTTAAGGGAAGGTTTTTTATGGGGTGGGTGTAACAATGCACAGTTCTCACGATAAATTATTAGACCGTAAGGTTTGGCTTCTTAGCGCAGTGGCTACAATGTAGAATGATATCAGGAACAATTTATTATTTTTTCTTTCTATCGAAAACTTGCAAAGTCCGCCTCCGTAGTGTAATGGTCAGCACGCTCGGCTACCGTTCTGGAGGTCCCAGGTTCGATTCCCAAGGGGGGTAAAAATAAATATAAGTGATTTTTTCACTGTAATATTTATTCTATATTACCATGGACTGGTACCTGAAGCGGAGGGCTGATCACCTTTCCTTCATGTGTAAAACGAGCATGATAACACTGCTTTTATAAGACACAGTGCCCTATGCACCATTGGGGTGCGGATAAGGGTTTTATTATTATTATTATTATTATTTGAAAACTGGATTATTCACCCTACGGATGATATATCAATATTTCATGTATCTCAACTTATGGTGAAACATTTATCGTGTTTTTTTTATATGAAGAGGATGGAAGAATGAGCGTCCCAGGGCTAACGACCTGCCATTTGGTTGGCTTAAGCGATCACTTTATACACTTACGTAACGTTCACCATGTCATATTGACATATCATCGCAGGGTGAATAAATAATAGTATGGTAATCTTTCTTTTGCCAACTCTATGCTTCACTTCCATACATTAGGGTTGGTACCAGGATTCCATTGTATTCTGACAGTTAAGCTTTTGCTGTTAGGTTTTTATTTGCTATAACTTATTTCAGTACACCATTAACTCTGTTCCCAGCATTCACTTTCCTTACAATATATTTATCAATCATTCCATCCATAGAAAACATACTTCCCTTATATACGTAAATACGAAATCATCTACCTGTTCCATAATTTCTCAATTCACTACTATTTTACATCCAAAACTACATACAATCTCTTCCAAATACCATGACATTGTCATTGGTGAGCGTGTTCAGCTGCCGTGCTGGAGGTCCCGTGTTCGATTCCAAGGGGGGGGGGGGGTGAAAAAAATTATTAGTGATTTTACACTCTAATATTTATTTAATAGTACCCTGGACTGGTCCCTGAAACACAGAAGTGATCACCTTGCCTTCATGTAAGTAATGATCAAGATAATACTGGGTCAATAACGATGCAGTGCCCTATGCACCATTATGTGCGGATACGGGTTAGAATACGATATATAATACGAAAAACTTGCGATATTTATTTATTTATATAATACAATAGTTACATACGAAAAACCTGCGACATTATTAAACAGGTACCAGGAGCACATCAGGTGTAAGGAGTAACAATAAACAGTTCAATACGTGCGTAGACACCGGGGGGAATCGTTAGGTGAATCCACGGACCGTGACCTATCAAGGAGGGTCGTTGGCTACCTACCCTTACCCGACTTGTAGCGCGCAGGTTGGCGGTACCTGATGGATGACCGTGGGGAAATACTGTGGGAAATACCTTTAAAAGTACTCGTTGGAATTTTTGGGTTCATCAACCGCCGGTTTTATGATTCCCGTGACAGACCTTCTCGGGACCACTTAGTTTATTCAGATATTTGAATAAGTGTTATCTTAATCTTTAGGGAAATATGAAGAAATGTGTATGAATAAAGATGTAAATGTTCGCTTGTTAAATATCCTTATATTTTTAGACACAGTGTCTGAAATAAGTATAAATTTTAGAGTTGTGTCCTTGGGACGTTGAAGGTTGAAGAGAGGGTAGGAGCTGTTTATTATTTTTTTTATTTATTATTTTCTATGACTGGGATTTATTATTTTCAACGGAGTCCTGGTTCCAACTCTAATGTATGGAAGTGAAACGTGGAGTTGGCAAAAAAAGGATGAAAGTAGACTGAATGCAGTCGAAATGCGATCTCTCAGAAGAATGTGCGACAAAACGATGTATGATAGATGTTCGAATATTGAAATAAGGAAGGAATGCAAAGCTGAGATAAGCATTATCGATAAAATTAACAAAGGTGTTTTGAGATGGTTTGGACATGTAGAACGAATGAGTGAGAAAAGAACGGTAAAACAAATTTATGTGGCGAATGTAGTTGGAAAAAGAAGCAGAGGAAGAACAAGAAGTGGTCAGGTTAGGAGTCGTAATAATCGGCGCGTATGTATGAGGAGATGAATGAAAGAGGCGAAGAATGTTTGCAAAGACAGAGTGGTATGGCGTTCTATTCTCTCTGCCTACCCCTGCGGGGAAGCGGCGTGATGGTTAGTTAGTTTTTTTAAATATAAAAAATAGGCTTTAGTCATTGTCATATTTTTAATTATGGGTTTGTTATTCAAATTATGAAAATGAGAAACAGCTTCTACCCCCTCTTCAACCTTCAACGTCCCAAGAACACAACTCTAAAATTTAGACTTAGCTTCACAAACGGTGTTTCAAAATGATGCGGAATGCATCGAAACACGTGTCACAATAGAAATAGTGGTATTTACTAAGTAAAACTTAAATTAAAAATGGATAGATATTACCACAAAATATATGTTTATTCAACTTTTTTCGATTCCTGATCAATATTAGATAAACACATATCGATATCTCAACAAGATGGAAAAGAATATAGAATTGTTGGGTATATGTTAATATGTGACGCGTTTATTAAGTCTTATTAAGAAATTTAAGAATTCTACCAACTGTCTGCAGTTACAATAAATAAGAATATAGAAGTCTGCGTATTTACGGAACTAACGACCCGTTATAGGTTGGTTAAAGTCATTTAAGTAAGTAAACGTCGAAACACGTGTCACAATAGATTTTGGAAATAGTAGTATTAACTAAGTAAAACTTAAATTTAAAATGGATAGATTTTACCACAAAGTGACTGCCGAATCAATTCATGGAATATTTATATTTTGAGTACAAGTATTATATTGCTGATTTTCTGGAATATTAATGGAAAAATTGTCATCGGCGTTTTTAATCATTTATAAATATATGTAAATTATGTCCACCTCCGTAGTGTAATGGTCAGCACGCTCGGCTACCGTTCTGGAGGTCCCGGGTTCGATTCCCAGGGGGGGTCAAATAAATATAAGTGATTTTTTTACTGTAATATTTATTCTCTATTACCCTGGACTGGTACCTAAAGCGGAAGGCTGATCACCTTTTCTTTATGTGTAAACGATCAAGATAACACTGCGTTTATATGAAGCAGTGCCCTATGCACCATTGGGTGCGGATAAGGGTTTTATTATTATCAAATTAAAAATCGTAAATCGGGAGTCATTCGACGCTATTAATTTATATTTCAATTTACCTACTAAAGTTGTGGGAAATATACCTATGGCATATCGCTCACTCCTTTCAAGAACGTCATAAATCAAAAATCGTCAATTTTCAGTTGTGCATGTTTTCGGAATGCCCAGATATTGTACTATATCCCAGCAAAAAAGGCATATTTTTAACTTAATATTTACCCGCTACAGGGCAGAAAATGTTGTTTTTGCATTTTGAAGAAAATGTATTGTTTAATTATTTTTTTTAAATATATTAAATATTTTTCAAATTTAGGTAAAACCTTCAGGTTTTACCTAAAAAGATCTGTTGCACAGTAAAAAGTTCAATAATAGGCTTGATGTCTATTTTTAATACACTGCGTTATATTTTAAAACATTAAAATCGTTCTCCTGAAAAATCGAGTATTTTGATTTATGACGTTCTTGAAAGGAGTGAGCGATATGGCTACGTCCGTTCGATTTGTTGGTCATATTGTGACTAAAGTGACTGCCGAATCAATTAATTTTATCTCTAAGGGACACTCCACTGAGGTAACGTAAAGTTAGGTACTCGTATTACTGTACAGCATTATTATAAGAGACTGGTGCAGCGTGCATTCCTCTCGTCCAGGTAAGCTTCACCGGAGCAGATCAGGCCCCAGGAATGCTGAACTTGCGAGCCAACCCGACCGAGTGACGTCACGACACGGAAATGCACGAAGCGAGCACGAACGGCCCGGGGATGAGGCGAGAGTAGCGAATACCTACTCATACGTAGCATTCCTAAACGATGTCGAAAACCTGCGTAAACCATGTCGACGGTATACTGCCTATTGAGTCAAAACATAAAAAAATAATAATACAGTTTTTCACTTAAAATTTGATGTTTTTCGAACGAAATTAGACGCCTGACAAATGAAACTCGACGTTCAAATCAAGAAAACAAAAACAAATTTGAAACAAATAAAAATGAACGTTTAACAAACAAAATGGACGGTTTACAAACTAAATTAGTAGCCTTACAAAACAATTTGGACATTTAACAAATCAAAATGAACGTTTAACAAACAAAATGGACGTTTTCCAAACCAAATTAGAAGCCTTACAAACAAATTTGAACGTTTAACAAATCAAAATGGACGTTTAACAAGCAAAATTAACGTTTAACAAACCAAATTGGACTTTAAAAAAATCAGATTGGGCATTATGTTTTATTTTATAGAAAAGATAGAATTTAAAAACATACATTTGTTTATTTATTTGAACTTCATGTACAGAAATGAAACATGTACATTGGCGGGCTTAGTGGTAAAAAGCAATATCTTTCAACCGACAAAAACAGACAAGTGATATTAGGCAAAGCGTTTGATACCATATGCATGTATAGCTGTTCGCAATCAGGGCGTAGATAGTACTTAAACATAAAAAAAAACATAAATTACAAATAACTGTTGTATTAATTAATAATTAAGTAAGCAACTTAGGGAGAAATAACAATTTATAATCATGATTTCTCGTGCAGCAGAAAAATACAACTACTTTTTTGTTTTTGTTTTTTTTTTATTGTTTAAAAACAGAAACACATATTTGTGATTTTATTATTTACACAAATATTTCAATTTCATACTGTATGTGAGCTTAAGCGGCGCATTATTAGAAA
Source organism: Brachycentrus maculatus (assembly GCF_059751285.1). NCBI lineage: Eukaryota > Metazoa > Arthropoda > Insecta > Trichoptera > Brachycentridae > Brachycentrus > Brachycentrus maculatus. Next base: position 1,385,369 of record NW_028281056.1, on the reverse strand, counting down.
TAGGGATCAAATTGTGGTAGAGTGGGTTCGAATCGAGAACTCTTGACTTAAAAGTCCGCGACACTAACCACGGGATCCTGTTAAGGAGGCGGTGGACTCAGAAAGTTGGGGAACCTCTGGTCCATAGAAAAAGAAATACGAAGTACTTTTTAAGTACGTGTAATTCGTGATTCATGAAAAGAAACTATTACATTCAAAGGTATATTTCATAGATAAAGTAATTAGTAATTCAGCCATTCATGTCATATCGCAGAAAATATAAGTTGGATATTACACAATAAATAATTACGCGGGTAGGTCTTTGCTTTCCCTACGAGTACCTACCTCGTTTTACATGTTGGTGCACTGATAATAGCAGCACGTAGGAGCGTGGATAGTCGATAGTGAAAAATGAAAGCGTGCTATTTTGCTATTCACAGGCCTTTGGGAAATAATATTGTGCAGAGATAATATAAAAACAGTGGTCGAGATGTGAATCAATGACTACAAAGAAATTTTTGTACGGTAGATATCTGCCTTGTAGCCTTTAAGGGGAACTCATTGACTTTCGGAACGCGAACGACCTCGCTAGAGGTCGGTCGTGCTTCCGCGCGCTATTATATTGAAAAAATCTTTTTATAATTCTTTTAACTTCTTACCAATGAACCTTTTCCTTTCAAAACAATATATTTATTTCGAGAAAAACCTATTTTTTACATACAAAAACAGTGTTTTAAGCAAAAAATTAAAAATACATAAGAGTAAAATTTTACCTGGGTTTTATTTTAAGATAATTAAGTTGCAATTTATCGTATATTGGGCCTTAAAACACAGCAAGAGAATAAAAAACGAAAAAAATCTAATTTTTTAGAAGATTTGTGTTTTGCCAAGATTCGTGTAGCGTTTTTCTTTTCATATATTTTTTTCTTTTTTGATATTTTTAAAGTTCAATTCGTTTTGTACCATAAAAACATGGTACTGTAACTTTTAAAAGATACCCAGGTTTTATTTATTTATTTATTTTTTAGCAAGATTTAGGAGAATCTACTGAGGCTAGCAGAGTCAAATCCTCTTGCTCCATCATTTGCTTCTTGGCTGCTGGCTTCTTGAAAAACCTTTCCAAGGTTGTCTGTTTTTACCTCTTCTTCATCGCGTGCCGGAAATGACGGGCAAGGGTGACATAGTAGAGATCGTTGATCCTGTTGGCCTCAGCTGAGTTTGGATAATGCGTGTTGATAATCTCCTGCACCTCTTACCATTTGACCAGGATGGCCTTGATGGCAGTAGTTTATATTGGATGATTTGTTTGCTCCTCCCGATGTCAGATGAAGCTTCCCTTTGAGCTTCATCATGTTGTTGGACTAGAAGTGATTGGAGCTCTTCAGTTATCAGTTTTCCTTGGTGTTCTTCAATAAATTCCTACTCATCTCTCTCCGAATCTAACTTGATAATGTCTTTCACCACTTCCTAACTTGCTCAACTTCTTCTTCCTTGGTCCAGTAAGGATCAAACATCTTCTGGGTTTGCACAAGTATATTAGCTGCGTGCGACCTTGGAATGTTCGACCAGCAAAATGAAATACGATACAGTCCGTTATGAAAAGCGAAGTTCGTTGTGTGGGTCGTGAATGGACGAACAGAAAGTTCGTTATACGAGGCATCACCGTATATTAAAATAAAATATAATTTGCATAAACAAATATGTAATTACAATTAAATGAAATCATGATAATTATGGGTACAAGGGGGCGTTACAGCAGATTAACGAGTATCATTTTTGGTAGGCGTAATTTTAATGTATTTTTAATTTAACTCTACTAGAAAAACATTTATTAAAATCTATTGCGTGTTTCGAAGCATTCGACGTCATATATTTGAAAAAAAAAACTCGATCAAATAACGAGTTCCTTAAAATAAGTCGCTAATTGATTCGGTTATCGGGTTCGATCATTTAAGGCTAATCGATACATCAGAATGTACATAAATTTGGTTTCGTATTAGGTAGTACTACTACTACTACTACTACCATTAAGCCGTTTCCTCGCAGGGGTTGGCAGAGAGGATGGAACGTCACACTCTCCTATTCTGACGTTTACTCCTTGCCTCCTTCACATCCATATATCGTCATACATGCCCTCCGAATACGCAGACATTTGACACCAACATAATCAATTGATGAAAGTAATCAAAATTATAAATATACTTAAGGGAGTCGTACACGGTCGTAGTAGCTTTTACAAGCGTGTATAAGTACGGGTATGCAGCCCCGAGCGCGTTAGGCATGTCTGTTATTCTCTTTCCTCTCACACAGTACCAACCTAACATTTCTCTTCCGTTTATTTTTCCATATATTTTTTCAATGTCCTTTAACTTGAGCTCCTTCACTTGTGTCATCCTTATCCCGTCAAATATATCCTCTCATCGATTCGAAAATCTGCCGCGCAGACCTGCCTTCGTGTAATTTGCGATCGAATTTAAATGTTATCGATGCAGTGCCCTATGCACCACTCGAGTGCAGACAGGGTGGCTAAAATAATTGGAAGTATTAATATTTACTTTTATTTCGTCTTTAAGCCGACTTATACTTCTTTTCCTTGTAATATAATACAAAAGTCCATAAGGCACTGCACCGGTCACAAATTGAGAGCAATATATTGATTATTTTAACGCTTCGCATTATATATGTATTACATTTTAGAGAAAATATATTATAATATGTTATCCCAGCCGGGATTCGAACACATGCACCACACAGCGTGTAATAATAATATGTAATAAATAAGTACCTGTGCTTAAAAGTTGCAGAAAGAATAAAATAAAAAAGGGTTTATACATTAAATGTTCATAGTTGTATAAATTAAAAAAAAAATAGAAAAATAAAACAACATTCCATTCGAAAATCAAACACTTAAATTCTTAAGAATTTCTTATCAAATTTAAAATCTTAAGTATTATTTTTTGACATCTCATCAAAGATGAAGAATATGGAAGTCTGGCCATTTACGGGGCTGACAACCGTCATAGCCTGGTTTAAGTGATCACTGTACACACGTGTAACGTTCACCAATTCTAACCATTATTGACAACCACAATACTCACATTCTTGGAAGTTCTATATATATGAACCAATTTAGAAACCTTGTTCTTGAATCACTAGAACTTCACTAGAGACATTTTATTAGACTTCACTAGAGACATTTTATTGGAGAGATGAAAAGAAGCTTTTAATTGAGCAGAAACTCTTATATTAGTATGTGAGGTCCGAATCCTGGATTATAATCACATACATGAGAAACGCCTTAAAATATCATTTTAATTTTTATTATTTTAGCTTATAATTTGACCAGTTAATTTATTTACAACATTTTGAGTGTGAACAAGTATTTGGACACACTCAAAATGTTGTTAGTAAAAATCTTAAGTAGTTTGATGGGCGACACCAAAACTATTCGTTCTAAAACGGCGCTCTTTTTTAAACATGGATATTCTGCCAAGAAGACAACTTTATAATAATATTTATTCCACTCACCTTTGATTCAGTAAAATCTGCGACACAAACACGATACGCGGCCTTCTCGTCACGAGTTGCGAATAGGAAAAATCAAATTAACTTAACTTTATTCAACTCACTGAAAACTTGTCAATCGTTCAAAACACAGCCGAAAAACAATATTCACTCATCTGACGCACGGAATCACGAAATTGGATGTAATTTCAAACGATTATTGGTGATCACAAAACACGAAAACGATACAAAACAGAAATATTTGACATTGCAACACACACTGACAGGCAAACCTCCTCCCCGAGAGTAAACTTCACACTGAAGATAGCGCCAGAAAGTGTGGCACCTGTAATGGCGGCGCTAGTTTACAAACTTACGGAACACCGGTAAAGCGAGATAGCAATACAAAAATCATATTGAATCGCTCTAACGGACAGAGACAGCTTTTGTGGGGGAGTCAAATCTTTTGTTAGTGATATTATATGGTAAATTTTCAGAGGTACATAACAAATGGATCAATGATTATTATTTAATGTATTTTTTTAAATATAAATATGACTACCGAAAACGCAAAAATGTTCAGGAATTTGGTTCATCAATAAATTCGGTGGGAATAATGGAGTTCTGTATATTTTTGAGAATAGTCAAGAAACCACATGTGTGACGAAGAAACCAAATGACGTGGGCAGTGTTATCAAGTTTTATATCCTTTATAGAATTTTTTACCATCGTTATCCATTCTAGGAGCTTTGATTGTTTATTATTTTTTATATTATATTATCTTATCGGAAAAGCTTTTTTTAAATTAAGTTAAAATTTCTAAAATATTTACTTTATTTGAAAAAAACCTCGATATTTAATGCATGTATTCAAAAAAAGTCAAAAGTGTCTACCCACATTTTACCTCTCTTTTTTTACAACATAAACGAAATGACAGAGGTAATATGTACAACTACATATTATTGAATATTTGTTTACAATGTTGTAGTTATTTTTAAAAATTATTATTTGAAGATCGATGCATAGTGCAACTGGCCTTGTCGCAGGAATAAGGAGAGCCTTGACGAGAATAGCACTTAAAGCATAAGGTTGGTAGATTTGTCATTATATGTTCTACGATTGCAAGTTAACGCTGCATTAGTTATCTGCAGTGCACTGTATGCTGTTACGGATAAGGAAGTAATATCGACGAAGAATTCAAAAATAATTATCAGTTAACATAAAAAAATGTTTGTTATCCCTGGATACTGGAACACGTTTTATATAGACAAGGACAGATATTTATAATATAAAGGAGAGGGACAGAGAAAACTTTCCGCAGGTAGATTACTGAGAATAAAGTAGAATGATAAATTAATGCTTGTGTCTACTACTTCGACTTTCCGGATTTGCTGCACGTTGCACCGCACCTTTTTTGCAACAAAAATCAAATGTAGACCCGAATTTTGTGACCCTCGATTTAACAAAATTTTCAATAAACGGGTAAAATATTGTAGTATGTATTTAAAAAAATACTATGTAAAAATTAACAGACCGTTATTTAAACTGCTAGTAAACTGAAAAGGATTTTAAGAACATCAAGTCCCGCTCTGGCACAATTTGATTTCCAAACAGAAATCGTTTACTGTAAAAAGTATGAGAATTGAATTTGTTTATAGAAAAGAAAACACGTGTTACGAATTGAATTTAAAAATGTTTTAAAATTATGGAGGTTGGACGTCAAAATTAAATATGGAACAAAGGCAAAATAAAGGAAAAGGTAAATGATCAATAGTTAATTCTATGTAAATTGTAAAAAAGTTTACATTCTTTATTTTCTCTCTCTTTTTGTGTGTATATTAGGTTAAAATAGATCAAAACAATAAAAAAAATGCATGTAAAAAGAACTCCGCTGACAAGACACACAAGGTGGCTTGGTGGGTCTCTGCAAAAATATATTTTTTATATGTTTACAATTGTTCTTTAAATAAATGTACTATTTATGTAAAGAATATATATTTAAAAAAATATTTTTAAATTGCCGATACCAAAATACTAATGTTAGAGCCATTAGTTGATAAGAGAAACATGAAAATAAAATAAATATTAATAATATTGAGAATGTGAATATATAAACTGCCATTTTCGTATTCCTTACTATTTCTTAGTCCGGTTTGATTTTTGTGAATCCAGAAGTATAATATAACTGCTTAGTTACCTATATCGCCTGATTTGATACCAACAGATTTGTTGTAGTTCCGTAGGAAAATCAAAACTTTCATCAGTCGTCCACAGCCTTGTGCTTAACTGAATGAAAATATAAGATATTTTGATAGATCACCGCGGCACGTTATAGTACATGTTAAAAAAATGAGCCGAAACTTTAATCAACGTCAGAGATGGCATCATTTGGTGATATAATTTTCCATTCTCAAGCAAAATGAATTATAATGATCTCAATAAAAGATATCTATCGCAATAATGAAGTATTATTTACAGTTTTATTCATCAAGTGAATCATTCACTTCTTAATGTATCAATATATAAAATTAAAATACGAAAAGGCTAACCACTACAGATATAAAACTAAGTTTACGGTCGTTAGTCACTGCGCGTCAACATGCGATTTGTTGCAGCCTGACGGATGCAGTGAACACGAACCTTAAAGAGCTTGGTATGGGAAGCAGTGAATGCTGGTCAGCTGGTAAAAGCTGGTATTTCGACAGCTTTAAAGTTTAGATATTTTATAAAACGAAAAACGTGCGTTCGCATACGTCATCAAATTTCCGTCATCGAACGTTTTATGAGGTCATACGGTTTATTGTTTATGGTTTATAAGGCTGTTAACTATTACAGCCTATTACTACTAAGCAGTGTGGATTGTTTGTTTACCACTACATTACCATTTGTGTTATACAAATATGAGGAGAGGGGGGTGGGAGGGTGGACCATAGCACAACAAATAGAGCCGCCAATAATTTACCAATGACATCAACATTAAAATTACTCCATCGTTTCTGCGACGTCATTTATTGCCAGCATACGAAAATAACGTTTTTTCGAAGGCGAATTTTCCAAAAGAAAATGATGAATGAAAATATTAATTTTATCGTCTGTTATAAACACAAAACGAGTATAAAACAATTCTTTATAGGTTGAGTATGTTAAATTAGATATTCCTCCCATCTGACAAAGATCCATTGAAATGATATTTCAGGCTGTCTCCTAAAAAATATATATATAGTTCTTCGACAAGTTTCCCCATACAAGTGCATTTCGTGCAAGTGCATTGGCTGCACGCGACCTTCGAGCGTTCGAGCGACAAGATGAAATACTACAGTACAGTCTGTTGTGTGAGTCGCGTAATACAGTGTTCCGCAAAGTGTGTGCCGCGGAACACTGGTGTACCGTGGTGATTAGTTGATGTGCCCCGGAAAAGTCTAGTTTTGTGAAGATAACAAACACACCTAGAAATAGCTGAAATATATGCGAGCGAGGTGCTTTGTTGAGCGAAGAGCTCGCGAATTGGGATTTTCGACTTTGACTACTATTTAATAAAATTAAAAACAGAAAACGTCTGAGGGCGATTGTCCACTACACGGAATTTCACCGTCCGGCAGTCCGGTTTTGAAAAATGAAAACGACTATGACAGTTACGCGCAATGTGTTCACGCACCGATCAAGAGCACCCATCCGAAGAAATATGGACAAAAGCACAAGCCAATTCAAACCAATCATCGTTTTAAAACGCTAACTGACGTGCCGGACAGTAAAATTCCGTGTAATTCTGGGTAGTGGACAAACGCCCTGAGGATGATCAACGAAGAGGTGAGAGCTACTCTTATCACCAATTGCTCCAAATTTTTATCACCTGTGCTCAGTTAAGAGGGTTCACAATTCGCATTAAACATCATATGTTATATATGCTTTCGGATTATTTTAATTTTAATAATAAATCAGTTTTAAATAAAAAAAAATCTTCTTTGATGTACCTCCAAAATTTTCAAAATTTGGCAGGTGTACCTTGAACAAAAAAAGTTTGCGGAACACTGAAATACAGTACAGTCCGTTGTGTGAGTCGCGTAATAGACGAACAGAAAATACGAGGCATCGCTGTATATCGTTTTTTTCACATTTATTTTATTTTACCAGTGATCGGGGTTTAGACTGATGATGTCGGTAACGTCGACCAATGACTGGTTCGTACATGTTATTGGTCAAATAAAATAAATAAGGAAAAGTGTATGTTCTTCTTCTTCTAACCCATATCCGCACCCAATGGTGCATCGACCACTGCATCGAATTGATGCAGTGTTATCTTGGTCGTCACTTACGTGCAGGTAAGGTGATCTCGCTTGAGGGAGTCGGGGGTAATATGAAATAAATCTTTGTGTGTAAAATCACCTATATTTATTTTCAGCCCCCCCCCCTTGGATTCGAACCCGGGACCTCCAGTGTGCTATATAGAAGTTATTTTTCCATATTTCATGGTTAAGGTACATACGTATATCGTAGTCATACAGGAGAAAGTGAGCAAGTGCAATTTTTTAAAAAACGTGATCATTGACTGCTTTATATCTTACTAGCTTAATATTGCCCTGAAAAAAATCCCAAAGGATTTTAAACTTGGAAGTATAATATATTGACTTGTTAAAAATGACTAACTGCATTCATGTTTAAATTGTTGCCAAGCAAAAGCGACTGAAATGGCCCTCCTGAACATTTTACGTTTTGTTAGTTGGTCACTTTCTCCTGTACCCACGACTACGATATAGATATTCTTCTTTGTGCGTGTAGAAGTAGGTACTTATCTAAATTATGCGTAAATATTAAATTTATTCGTCTTTGGACGTGCCCTGGAAACCTTGGGCCTCGGCACTTCGAATAGTGAGCATGGCAACCCATTGGCCAACCAATCAACTCCAATCAAATCTATTGGGAATAATTGAAGTTAGGACCGCGTTTGGTTCCGTATATTTCAGTGATCTCTCGCTTTCGGGAGTGCGAGGGTCGTGTGTCTATTTCTGACTCCGAAACACGTGAGCTGTGCAAGAAATTCAATTTCGTGCTGTTTTTACAAAGATTCTTGTCGATAGTGCATATTGGTGAGCGAAAATCAAAAGTGTGTAATGTCTAAATTGTCTGGACTGAATTACAGATGAATCGATCACGTTTATATGCTGTGTTGATTTGAAATATTTTCATTTATCTTAGTACCTACCTTGAAAGGGCGAACCAACATCTTATGTGGGAGTAGGTTATTTGTAAACCCGTAGGTAGGTACCAGCGCCAGCGGCGTGCACAGATTTTTTAGTTATGGCAATCATAAGGGAAATTAATGATATCTAACAGGTAATCACGCTAATAAGTGCATAAATTTGATGAAATATTGGGCATTGGAAGCTAGTGTATTTAAAGGTGGAGACTGACCGGAGCATTTCGTCGTAACGTAACACGTTACTATGCGAGCATTCAGGCAGTCAGTACAGCGAGCCGAGCGCTCCATCCATAGTTTGGGATGCTCGGTGATGCTCGCTGCGAGCGATGTTACGACGTTATGTTAGGACGAAATGCTCCGGTCAGTCTCCACCTTAATAATTTGACAGCAAAAAAATTGGATAGAAACGCAAACCGAGAAAAAGTAATGACTATCATCCCAATAGGTTAGTTACACCTCTAGTATTTACAAGGGATATTTTTTGGCGTTTCTCATGTGTGTGATTATAATCCAGGATTTGGGCCTCACATATTAATATAAGAGTTTCTGCTCAATAAAAATCTTCTTTTCATCTCACCAATAGATGTCTCCAGTGAAGTTCTAGTGATTCAAAAACAATGTTTCAAAATTGGTTCATATATATATATATATATATATATATATATATATATATATATATATATATATATATATATATATATATATATATATATATATATATATATATATATATATACATAATATATATATATATATATATATATATATATATATATATATATATATATATATATATATATATATATATATATATATATATATATTTATAGAACTTCCAAGAATTTGAGTAGTGTGGTCGTCAATAATGGGTAGAATTGGTGAATGTTACACGTGTGTAAAGTGATCACATAGACCAGCCTATGACGGTCGTCAGCCCCGTAAATGCCCAGACTTCCATGTTCTTCTTCATCTTTGATGAGATATTAAAAAATATAAAAATATGCACACATATTACCATAACGAAAACCCAGATAATATATGAACAAATATTATGACGCACTCAAAATATTCTACAGTTAATACCAAATCAATAAGTAATAAAAGTTATAATATCGATTATTCGGTCATAAAATACCCTACCCAATCACTATTGAAAAATGTAATACATTTATAATGTATTTATATTCCTGTATACACACGTATAATATATTTACATACATAAAATAAAATAAAAATAAAAAACAATCGCAAAATTAATTCATGAGATGTCTGAATATATGAAGAATGAAAGGAGTCTAATTGAATTTAAAAATAAATGTTATGTTTATTGTAAGAAGATGTAAATATATATGGTGTTCAATTAAGTGTAAATATTACTTTGTATTAAATGTAATACAAGGTAATTAAAAAAAACATGAAAGCATATTATTGTACTTTTCTGACATCAACAAAAACTGAGGAAGTTTTCAAAAATGTAAAAAGACCATCACTGTTTTTTTTTCCTTCCTCTCATTCCCAAAACAAAATGAAAACGTCATTTCGTTATTTAATTTTATAAGAAATGTTATGTTTATAGTAAGAAGACGTAAATATACGGTGTTAAATGAAGTGTAAACATTACTTTGAATTAATTGTTATATAATCTACTTAAAAAAAACATTCAATCATAATACATTTCTGACATTAACAAAAATTGAAGAACTTTTCAAAAATGTAAAAAGACCGTCATTGTTTTTTCCCCTTCCAAGCATTCCTAAAACAAAATGGAAGCGTTATGTCACGTATTCTTGAAAAATAATGACAAACGTTTTAAAAGAAACCCTGTCATTAGAAGCGACTGACTCTTTGCAAAGCATTTGACGACAAAATTTCGCAATTATCTTCGGAAAAACGGAAACAAATTTTCAAGCCCGCCGCAAAAAGGGCGGCAATCTATAAACGTGCGCATGCGCAGACACAACTGCTCCTTTGCGGATGTTCTAACCTTAGTTTCGCGAGGCGAGCGAAGGCGTTTCGTCGCCAAAACATATCAACAATCTTCGCAAAATATATATTTTTGTAAACCTGATATATTTAGATAGTCTGGATTTAAACGTAAATAATCATTTCGCAAATTTTCGAGCGGAAAAATATACGCGAGTGCTGTGAATTTTTAATAACAAAAATCTGACGGAGATTTTTGCAAATAATATAGGCGGTTATAAAAATGTAAATGAAAGTGAAATGCATTGATTTTGATTTATCAGCTGATGTAAGAAGTAAGGATTAACTAATACATTTATGTAATTGATTTTGCACAGTAAATCATATTTATTATTTACCACAATTTTGGAAAAAAAATATTAATGTTTTCTACGAATATTAAGCGAATTATAAAATACGACTAATTTTTAAAAAAATAATGCAAAATATACAATGATTGTTATATTTTTTGTACGGTATTGAATGAATCGTCTAAATGCGGCTAAAGTATGGATATTTAAATTTTTACAAAGCACATTTTCGCGCGCTACGTAATCCCTGACGTAGAAGTCGTTGCGTTTTATTGTAAAATCATAAAATTATTACTATTCATAAATTGATATTCATAAAATCGTACACACTTACGCATATATGTACACACCCACTTTTGTGGGAGGAGATAACCGTCATTTTTCAATCGCCCAAAGATAAGGTGTTTCGTATTTTCTAAAACAACAAAATATAAATGAATTGTACATGATTTTCATACATTTAAAATAACATCACCAGAATCGTAAAAATACGCTATAAGGCTGAGATCTCAAACGTACCAATTCAGAACGCGATCGGTTGCGTAAGGGGCCAGACGTGTCTCCGCGCACATTTTTTTTAAGAATGTAAATTGGAAGTTGACTTTATTTTATAATATACACATATACTTATTAAAAAAATATTTATATATACATTTTTTTAACGCCTTACCTTTTAAAAACTCTTTTTTTTTTAAAACTGTATATTTATTTCGATGAAACACTTATTTTTTCAATACAAAAATAGTGTTTAAAGCAAAAAATCGATTACGTCAAATATTACCAGAGTTTTATGAAAATTGTGTTGCGATTTAACGTATGTTGGGACTTAATGATCAAGATGACAACACTGACGCAGTGCCCCATGCACCATTGGGTGCAGATAAGTTTTAGAAAAATAAATATCGGGTCGAATTGATGCAGAACCCTATAATAGTAATAATATTAATGGCGAATTTATACAGAGCGGTTTTCGTGGAAAATCATATTAAGGGCGGTTTGTGCAAGCTTTATGCAAATGGAAGAGCCCTACGCATCACGTGAAGATGATAGATGAGATAAAAATAATAAAAGGACATCCTCGTTATTAGAGTTGCTCGTTATGAGAGGTTCCACTGTATCTATTCCAAAATTTACCAATTCTTTGGTATATTTATTGAAGGTGTGTCTCTGTTATTAATAGAAAAAATGGGGATATGTGACGCCCGGTTTATAAAAATACGACGCAGCAACGCATTTCAAACAATATGTTATACCGGAATAAAATGCTAAATAGTTTAGATATACGTATCCGTCTGCGTGTGTGAAATCGCGAATTCGATATTTGGGTGGCCAAATACACAGTTTAATAATATTCAAATCATTTATTATATCGGACAGATTATTTATTATGCCCACCTCCGTAGGTCAGCACGCTCGGCTACCGTACTGGAGGTCCCGGGCTCGATTTCCAGGGAGGGGAGTCAAATAAATATAAGTGATTTTTCACTTAAATATTTATTCAATATTACCCTGGACTGACACCTGAAGGGGAGAGCTGATCACCTTTCCTTCGTGTGTTAACGATCAAGATAATACTGCGTTTGTAATATATGATGCAGTGCCCTATGCACCATTGGGTGCGGATAAGGGTTCGTGTTCCGCGTAAATGATACAAGTAAAAAGTGTTAAAGCTGAAATGTTTACATCGTACAGTAGAACTTCGATCATCGGGACATTTTAATCTTTTTTTAAGGAATAACCTTCAATGCCTCTATTTTATGGTATCTATCTGTCTGCAGATAGGATTTAGTGGAGTCATATTTAGAAAATATGACAAGACGAATAAGACAAGTGAACTTTAATGATATAAGATATTGTGAATCCATTGTGTCTATTGTATTTTTGTACCCTTTGTATTGTTTTTAGGGATCAATTTTATTCATTTATTATGAACTATAGCATTTACTATAATTTTTAAGACATATAAACTAAATGTGCTATAAATCCTAGTTCATAATAGGCAGTGAGAATTTTCTAAGGCAACTAGTAAATATTTTTTAAAAATGGGATAGTAAGGACAGGGACGATAAATGTGGAAAATATATCACAGACACCCAGACCAATTGATTTTTTTCTTAATTTAGTCAATAGGTCGAATTTTATTTTATTATTCTTCTTTTTTTGCTGCATTATTAATATTTTGTTTAATATTTTTTTTTCAGAATAGCAATAATGGCGGCGTCAAAGATGATGACGTTCGCGCGGACCATGTTTAATAAATATCCCCTCACTACAAACAGTTTCATCTATGGAGTTCTCTACGTCGGGGCGGAATTTTCCCAACAGACTCTCACGAGAAAATTTCTGGTAAGAAAATCATCATTATAATAATTAATGCCGAAACAATAAACAGAAAATCATCATTAGTACATTAAATATATATTTTTTTAAATAGAAAATATTGCAGGCATTTTCTAGTATGTATGTACTCGTATGTATATGAAAGAATTCGGACTTTTAAAAATTAATTGAGGAGGGATAATCTATAGCCAGCATGTAGTTAACCAGGCAATAGAGATGGATCTTTCTAGAAAGTTATCTAGAGGAAGACCAAGGAATTCATGGGTGGTGCAGAAAGATAACATGATTCGAAGCCATGGCCTAGGTGACGTTATCCAGGACAGAAGGACCTACAACCTGAGGACGAGGAGTGCTGACCCCAGCAGTCTACAAGGACAATAGCTGGGATGTAGCCATGAAGGAAAATCAATAGCTTGCAACTTATTTTTTTTTAACTCGAGTAATATTAAACGCAATTGCATTTTTTGCTCAATAATAGGAAGCAGTTAGCGTCCGGCAGCGCTGAGAGCCGGACGTCAGTTTACGCCCATTTTTTTTAGAACACATTTTTTGTTGTTAGTTTTTTGGAATATATATAAATTTTTTTAACTCCTTACTTTTCAATCAATCTTTTCTTTTCAAAGCCATATAATTATTTCGAAGAAAAACTTAATTTTTCAATGCAAAAACGGTGCTTTGTGAAAAAATCATTTACGTAAAATGTTACCAGGATTAAGAGAAAAATAAGTTGCTATTTAACGACTACCAGGCCTTAATGCGAAATGGATGTTCGATATGTTTTATTGTTATTTCCTCGCTCATTCGTTCCACATGTCCAAACCATCTGATATTGAATATGCTTATCTCATCCTTGCATTATTTCCTTGCTATTTTGACCCTATGATTTATTTTTATTTTTAATTTTACGCTTTTTATAACAGCCGGAAAAGCCGAAAGAGTATGATACCGCTACTATAGGAAGATATGCTGTGATGGGTACTACCATGTATGCCCCAATATTATTTTACTGGTATTTACTTCATTTTATAATTTTGATTTTAATTTATTTATATTATGATTTGCTGTTTTACTTTATTTTCATGTTCCTTTATAACTTCTTCTTCTTACCTTTATCTGCATCCAATGGTGCTTAGGGCACTGCATCAAATTAATGCAATGTTAAGTTGATTATTCCTTATATGAAGTTCTTAAGCTTAAGGGTTATATTAAAGTTAAAAAAAACACACACAGGTATATTTATATAATAAAATAACAACTACTTATGTAATTTTTTCCACATGAATTTTATTTGTCCAGCAACCGGGTTTCGTCGTAACCGACATCACCAGTCTGATGATGTCGGTGACGACGAAACCCGGTTGGTGGCCAAATAAAATTAATGTGGAAAAAATTACATAGTTGTTATTTTATCTTATAAAATGCAGTTCCACCAAGAAATGTCAGTACAAAACTTAAATCTATTTTAAGTTTTGTACTTATTTTGACCCCCGTGGGAATCGAACTCGGGATCTCCAGCGTGGTAGCCAAATATGCTAACCACTACATCATGAAAGCGGAGAATAATATAATATTTACATTAAATTATATACCAGCAAAAAAAAATTTTTTGTTGGATTTTTTTTGAGTGCATTAATTAAAAGCGGTCAACACAATTAAATAAATGTAATTCCCGTATAATTAAAAAAGTTTTCATTGTATATTATAATCCCTCAATATTATTTTTTATTCGAAAGGCATGGATTCCTTGACAATTTAATATAAATTGAAATTGATAAATCAATATAGATGAAGAAGAATATGGAAGTCTATGTATTTACAGGGCTTATGACCTGACATAGGCTGGTTTAAGTGATCACTTTATACACGTGTAATTCACCATTCTATCCATGATTGGCAACCGGAAAATATATTCATGTTTCGTATATGGTTGAGTTAAGTAATTTTTTGTAGAGACAAACCCATAATTTGTGAACAAAGTTTTTAACACAATCAAAACATTGAAATTAATTATTCTTTTTAAATTTGTTAATTGGGACACATGTATTATTTTTTTAATTCATAAAATATAACTGTAATAATGCAAAAAATTGTTAAGAATTAAAGTTATTTTTATTTTCAAAATCTTACATATCGCTCACTCCTTTCAACAACGTCCTATATCAAAAAGCATGATTTTTCAAGAGATCGTTTTTAATGTTTAAAAATATAATAAAATGTATTAAAAATAAATATCAAGCCATTGATTGAACATTTTACTGTGCAACAGATTTTTTAGGTAAAACCTGAATGTTTTTTCTCCGTTTGAAAAATATTTAATTTGTTTAAAATAATAATTAAGCAACACCTTTTCTTCAAAATGCAAAAACAACACTTTCTGCCCTGTAGCGGGTAAATATTAAGTTATAAATATGCCGCTTTTGCTGGGATATAGTACATTTTCTGGGTATTCATGGGCAAAACATGCACAACTGAAAATTGTCGATTTTTGATTTATGACGTTGTTGAAAGGAGTGAGCGATATCTCAAAAAAAAATCTTCTATTGGCTTCAAATTAACAAACTGATAACACCAATATCAAATTTGTTTATGTTTTTTTGTGTTTGTATTTTTAAAAAAATCAAGGCCATTCATTAGGCAGCGGAATAACTAACCAGCATGTATCTTTCTTTCCCTTTAAAAGAAAAAGTATATTTTTTAACTAAAATACTAATATGAAATCTTGAATGAATTGTTGCATGCAGCATGGTGGTCAACCGATGGCTTACGATCCCCATATGATAACTCGGTTTGGCATATTGGGCATTGCAGTCTATCCACAAGTTTACTATTACTGGTAAGTAGGAAATAATATAACACTGCAAAAACTCTTAGTGAACAAGAAACAAGAAACAAGAAGCAATATCGAATGCTTAATAATTATTAAGAACACCGACTAAACGCATTTAACCTAAGATTATTTTTATTAATTGTTATTCTTCTTTACTTGTAAATAAAAATAAGAATTAACACTGTCAGAAACATTTTCTCAATGGGTGACTGTCAAATAAATAAATACAATTAAAAAAACTTCACCAACAAAACACATACTGTAGAACGGCGCTACTTGAACTTTTATGTGTTACTTGAGCTCAGTATAAAAACAATTAAATCTGTACTTGGTCTACAATAATGAATGTATCGACATGATTCATTGTTTCCCTGACAGGTGACACTTATTGTCACGATACTTCGATCTATACCACAATCTAAATATTTTTTGTTGTTGTTTTTTTTGATAATGCCCTAACAAGGCGAAACAATTGTCACAAGATATGTGTTTTTGTTAATAAAATACAACTTAGTAGACTCAAAAAATCTGTGTTTGATTTAAAATTAATACATAAATTGAAATGGAGTTCTAAAAATTAAACGCCAAATCAATAAATATATATTTTTTGTACTGGGCTCAAGTAACACATCAAAGTTCAAGTAGCCCCGTTCTACGTTAGTGGTCTCTAAATTTTTTTTATTAATTATGTGTGGTATATATATATATATATATATATATATATATATATATATATATATATATATATATATATATATATATATATATATATATATATATATACGCATATCTTAAACAAATAAATGATTTTAAAAAAAAGTACCGCTATTTTTAAACATCTTTTGTAACTTCAAATCCACAATTATCGGGCTTTCGCACATTATTGTTAGCATATATAACATAAGTATGGTGCAAGTGATAAATATGTTTATAATTTACATCTTGATTTAATGCAAATTATACATTATTGTTTTTATTTATTACAGGTACCGATGGCTAGATAAAAAATATGTGGGAACATCAGTTAGAATAATTGTGAAGAAATTGCTGTTAGATCAATTTCTTCTAACTCCACCTCTATTAGTTATATTTTTCGTTGGTAAGTCTAAGCCACATTTTACACACTTTAAAAAAAAAAACTAAATCTTACTAACTAACCATCACACCGCTTCTCCGCAGAGGTAGGCATAGAGAATAGAATTCCACACCAATCTGTCTTTGTAATCTGTCTCCTCAAATATTTCATCGTCTCCTTTCTCATATACCCGTAGATTATTTCAACCCCTGGCCTGACCACTTTCTCAAGTATTTGAAATACTTGATTACCACGTTTTTCTCTGCTTCTATTTCCAACTACATTCACTTCATAAATTTGTTTAACTGTTTTTCCTTCACTCATTCGATTTACATGCCCAGACCATCTCAAGGCACCATTCTCAATTTTATTGATAATGAATTATGGTAAAAGTATATTATATTATATCATGGTACTTCCGTGCATTATTTTTTGATAAAATAAAATAAATAAAATACCTGGAAAGACTCATTTATTGCCTTTTAATTCATTTTAATGTTTTAATTTCAATGTAGTTGTGAGTGGTTGCCTACTAAACGTGGGGTCTGTCAACTACTAGCAGGCTCCACTAACTGCTAAAGATTAATCTAGCGTTATAATTATTCGCTCCGTAAAAATCCCCTCTTGAGAACGCTTTGGATAAATCTTTAGCTAAAATAGTATGTTTAATGCACAGAAAGAATAAAAGATTGTACTTACAGTTTTTACTTTTAATTAATACAAAATACAAACTTAACTAAACTTAAAATGGTAGAGAGTGGAAATACTTAAATGAACAATGGAATATAATTTGTGAAATGTGGAAATACGGAAGTTAAGAAAAAGTATAGAATTAGCGACAATTTAAATATAGTCTAAAGGACATGCACCACCGAAGGTAGCCGAAACGTTTCTCTCTCTTCGTGTCTGCTGTTCGGACCTGTTCAGCCTGGCACGTGACGCGTCATACAGTATTGCCACCACAACAATTTTATTTGTAATGTTTTATTTTCTTTCAGGTATGAGTCTTATGGAGAGAAAGACCAACTATATGGAAGAATGCAAGAACAAAATCCTACCAACATTCCAGACCAGTTGCATGTTCTGGTTACCTGCGCAAGCATTCAACTTCATGCTGATTCCACCGGCATTTAGGGTCATCTACGTTGGCTCCTGCGCCTTCGTATGGGTCAACATTCTCTGCTGGATAAAGAGACAAACGTACTAAACACACAATAAGCTTTAGCACAGAGGAAACTAATAGACATCATGGTAATCTAGACTCCACTCATGACGAACTCGGATTCCTAGTCTGTAGGCTTCTCCTTATGGGTCGAAATTCTCTGCTGGAACTTTATGTCTCTTTAGACAAACATATTAAACAATAAGCTTTAGCACAGAGGAAACTAATAGATATCAAGGTAATCTAGACTCCACTCATGAGCTCGGATTGCTAGTCTTGGCTTCTAATGGATCAAAATTCCCTGCAGCATAAAGAGACAAACATATTAAACACACAATAAGCTTTAGCACAGAGGAAACTAATAGATATCAAGGTAATCTAGACTCCACTCATGAGCTCGGATTGCTAGTCTTGGCTTCTAATGGATCAAAATTCCCTGCAGCATAAAGAGACGAACAAACTAAACACACAATAAGCTTTTGCACAGAGGAAACTGATAGATATCTTGGTAATCTAGACTCCACTCATGAGCTCGGATTGCTAGTCTTGGCTTCTAATGAATCAAAATTCCCTGCAGCATAAAGAGACGAACATACTAAACACACAATAAGCTTTAGCACAGAGGAAACTAATAGATATCAAGGTAATCTAGGCTCCATTCATGAAGAACTCGGAACGCCAGTATGTTGGCTGATGCGGCTTCTAATGGGTCAACATTCTCTACAGCATAAGGAGACAAACATACTAAACACACAGTGAGCTTTAGCACAGAGAAAATGAATACAATAAATATCTTTCCAATCTGACTCTACTCGCGAAGAACTCATTGAAGAACTCTTTGCCAATAGACTGGCAATTGTGCCAGTCTATTGGCTCCTGCGGCTTCTAAAGGATCAACATTCCCTACAGCATAAAGAGACAAACATACTAAATACACAATAAGCATTAGTACAGAGGAAACAAATAGATATCTTGGTAATCTAGGCTCCATTTGTGAAGAATTCGGATTACCAGTCTATCCAATATATCGGACAGCGAACAATACCTCATATTCATAATTGAAATAGGTACATACCTATATTTTTTTCGATACCAAACAACGATTGCGATGTCGGCTTGGTTGCATTGGAAACCTGAACTATGAAGGTTGTCGTACAGGCAGGGTCATATCTCTAACCGTTAAGATAGTTTAGATAAGTAAAGTATAGGGTGTGCAAGATTTACAAATGTACATGATGCAAACGATCGAGAACTAGAAACTAGTGGGTTTTCCAATAATGCTACTCATATTTTGGCCATTGTACATCATAAGCGACTGCTCTCAGTCACTTTCCATTGTATATATACCTACTTTCGCAGATTTGACATGCACATCTTTTGATTCCTTAATCTTATAAAGGCAATTTGCTCACACATTATTTTTAATCGAGTCCAATGACATTTCTTAATGACAATATTTTTTCATTGGACTAAATCTATATCAAATCTTTCCAACGTCAACTTCCTGACCAAGATGGTATAGTGCACTACCATTTTAATGTTACATTGCACTTCGCTTGTTCTGAATTAAATCATGTATACACTCATTTTTGACGCAATAGTGGCCAATATGTTCTTTTCCCTGTGCCCTTCAAATATATTGTAGTAATATCATATGACTGCTGACCTGATAAATACAATGCTTTTTCTGAGTATATTTTTCATGTAGAGTTTATAATAAATTATTATATTATCTTAGTTAACCTAAGTGAACTTAAATTTGGAAAAAAACCTTAATTTTAAACCTTTAGGTTCATTGAACTGGAATTCATTAGATTCCAAGATGAAATATTTGAAACAATGTTTTATTTCATCGCAATGAATGAGAGGATCCATTCTATATATTATATTAAACACATTTTTTAATTATTGAATTAACATATCGCTCACTCCTTTCAAGAACGTCATAAATCAAAAAATGTGATTTTTCAGGAGACCGTTTTTAAAGTTTAAAAATATAATACAATGTATTGAAAATAAATATCAAGCCACTTACTGAACTTTTTATTTTACTGTGCAACAGATCTTTTTAGGAAAAAACCTGAAGATTTTTTCTCCATTTGTAAAATATTTAGTGTATTTAAAAAAATAATTAAACAATACCTTTTCTTCAAAATGCAAAAACAACACTTTCTGTCCTGTAGCGGGTATATATTAAGTTAAAAATATGCCGCTTTTGCTGGAATATAGTACATTTTCCAGGCATTCCGAAAACATGCACAACTGAAAATTGACGATTTTTGATTTATGACGTTCTTGAAAGGAGTGAGCGATATGTCTAAAACTTAATTTTTACATTGTTTAGCATTATTTTTAAATCTAGCACAAACCATTAATAAGAACTACAAAATGCTTACGAATATAGCGACTCTTTCCTCTTTTTATATCATACTATGATTCTAAGCACAGTGGAACCTCTCATAATGATATAATTTGTTCCAGAATATTACTCATTAAGCGAAACACTTGTTAGGCAAAACATTTTTTGTTTTGACTAGCGCAGAAGTCGCGGCTTAAAAGTGAATGTCCTGAAAAAGAGACTTACCCTTTCTCTGTAACTCGTTGTGCGAAGTGTCATCGTTTTCACATTTTTTTGCTTGTTATGCGAAGTACGCGTTATGAGACTTTCCACTGTATTTACTTTAATTTATAATGTTTCAGCTATAAATTTTAGTGGTATTCAACAAAGTTTTGAATTGATAACATATCTAAGGCCACCTTAATAGCATTGTACGCTCAGAGCACTGGGGTCTCGCATTGGCCCTATCAATCAATAAAAATTTAATACAAATATAATAATCTGTTATTTAAATTAAATCACTAGATTCATAAGTCATTTTAATGAATAAACATGTTAAAATAGCAATAAAATAAGATTTCCGTCATAACGTAAATATGCCCCGTTCGCTGAGAAATAATAATATATGCAAATAAACCAATTCATTAGGTGTATTCTTATAATAATGAAAAACTGCATCTGGAAAACAAATTCGTCAAGCGTCAAGCGAAGTTATCTGTAACTTTTCATATTAGCAAATCATAATGTCAGGAATCAAAACACATAATCTTGAATTAAGAATGGTGTGTTAAGATGGTTTGGGCATGTGAATCAAAGTCAAGAAAGAACAGTAAAACAAATTTATGTGGAAATAGAAGCAATGAAAGTGGTCGGGTCAGGAGTCTGAATCATCGGCGGGTATGTATGAGGAGATGTATGGATGTAGAAGAAGCGAAGATCGTTTGCAAAGACGCACAGACGGCGTGATGGTTAGTCAGTTAGTTTATAACTTTAAAAAAATGATGACTAACTAAAAGTAATATCATAAAAATCTTTCATGAATATTGTAAGTTTGTTAGTATTATATTTTCTCAGCGAATGTTTTCTTTTCCTTAGTTAATATTTTGAGATAATTGAACAGTATTTTCTATTTTAAGAAGATAACCTAAAAACTGTGATGTTAGACGGGAATCTCTTAAAAAAAGGGAATCAATTTTTGTCATTAGATTGAATGTATGTTATAACTGCTGAGAAACAAGATCTACTGTAAGTATAGATTGATTGTGTAAGAACTTTCTGATTATGTATGAATTTGACTAGAATCCCTTAATGATAATGATGCTCAAAGCAAATTAATGTGATGGTTAATTGAATATTCTTTCTAAGTAGATATTTCTAATGTTATTAACACTTTTGTAAAATATTTTTGTAAGCTTTCATAGATAGTGTCTTAAAATTAAATGTTTTTAAGTAAGATTGAATGTGTTTCCTCGTGTAAAAATTATGGTCGCGGTGGGGGTTGATATGGTCACAGAGTGTCAAAAATGTGTTCTGTGACCATATAATACGACACTGACCAAAATTTGAACATGGGTTATCCCTCCATACATTATTGAATAGATTTTCTTACAATCTGGCGCATAAACACAACATATTATTTGTGAACCACATAGTTTTGTTTATCAATCAAATGAGGAATTGCAGTAGTAAAAGAATTATGGAATAAAATAAAAAGAAATAAAATTGTATAGCTTCTTTTAAACAGACATACCTATACTTTTGAGTCAGCTTGTAGTCCCGTGGGTACATTTGCGAACTATTTCCCAGCGCAGTATACAGTCATGGTACATATTACGATGTGGGTACATGAAATATTTTTTGTTGCCATCATATTCATAAGTTTTATCATTAATATCCATGTATTATCAGATAAACGCCCGATTTTCAAATGTTAAGTCTCCATTCTCCCCCGAAAAACTACTATTGATCGCGGAGTATGATAAAATTAAAAAATAAGTAAAAAAAGCCTACATCATCATTGATAATAATAATAATAAAACCCTTATCCGCACCCCAATGGTGCATAGGGTACTGCGTCATATAAACGCAGTGTTGTCTTGATCGTTTACACATGAAGGAAAGGTGATCAGCCCTCCGCTTCAGGTACCAGTCCAGGGTAATATTGAATAAATATGACAGTTAAAAAATCACTTATATTTATTTTATCCCCCTTGGGATTCGAACCCGGGACCTCCAGAACGGTAGCCGAGCGTGCTGACCATTACACTACGGAGGCGGACAATTAAGATATTAATATTTTCTTACTCGCACCGCAGCGATTGTGTTAATTTTAGACTTGGATTAAAAAAAAATTATGAGCAAAAAGGTAGAAAGAGCTATGCTGCGCAACATTAAAATCATGAAAATACTTTATTTTTATTACAGAAGGAATCTAAGTATTTATCACAATTTACAAGGGCTTATACAAAATTAAGGACATTTTTTTGATCTTAAGTCGTAATATGTAGAGTAGCTGTGTGCTGCCTGGGGCATATTTTATTAATATATCTTTTATGTCTGTTTCATTTTTATCTTTTTTTAATATTTCTTGGTGTCGTGGACTAATTAGAGATCCTTGGTAGGAACCCCACTTACCTACAATTCGATTCATATTTTCAAAATACCAAAAATAGTATTTCAAATTGAAGTATGTGCATATATTAGAGTGAATATATATTCTTTTTTTATAAGCAATGTGATCATGTGTATCAAAAAGAAAAGTGCCAATAGAATAAAAAATATATCATAATTAATCAAGCTTTTTTATACTATTATGATCAAATTTTTATTATATTCAATTAATTTATATGAGGCATATAATATTCATTGAGTATAAGGGCGTTTGTCCACTACACGGTATTACACGGAATGTTACCGTCCAGCACGTCAGTTAGCGTTTTAAAACGACGATTGGCTTGGATTGGCATGTGCTTATGTCCATATTTTTTCAAATCGATGCTCTTGATGGGTGCGTGAACACGTTGCATGTAAATTTGATCACGCTAAACTGTCGTAGTTGCTTTCATTTTTCAAAACTGGACTGCCGGACGGTCAAATTCCGGGTAGTGGACAATCGCCCTAAAGTTTCTGATAGATTGGGTTTTCTTATGTGACTGTTAAATATGAACTTTACAACCAATCACATACATATATACTAACAAGAAGATTCAGACATTTTAAAAAAGATTGACTACTTTGATATATTACTGGCAACTTTAATTTAACAAACAAGGTATCTAGCTAGATACAGATTTTTAAAATACATACATGCCTGCCATTAATATTTGAAATCAAATTGGCAAAGAATCTATGATTTATGTTTTACTTTTTTGTGAACAAAAATACTGTGTTATGGTACAAACTGGTATATTTTGGGATTTGAAATAATTTTGTTTTAAATGTGTAATAATCATAATTATTTTTAAAATAAATTCAAACCTTCTACAATACAATCTGAAATTTAGATTGGAAATATTTATAATCAATCAGGAATACTCAGTGTTTTAGATTTTAACAATACATTTAAAAATTTGTATTTTGGTAAAATTAACGCCTATTGCCTGCCTCTCTTGAGTAATGGTTCCGGATGTCCCGTGTTCGATTCCCAGAGGAGTCAAATTACATATTTGTGATTTTTTACTCTGATATATTGCCCTGGCCTGGGACATAACATGCAGGACTGCTTAAGTTACCTTCATGTAATTAACATCATTAAAACACCATGTCAATACGATGCAGTGCCCTATGAACCACTGGGTAGGGTTATAAGAAGATATATAACATTTTAATGTATTGGTTCCATAAGACATAAAGAATTAAAGATATCTAAATTTATTTTGAATACTTTATTTTGAAGATTTTCAAGATAAATTGTAGGAATGTTAGGTTAAAAACCATGCATATCTTAATCATAACGATACATATAAAAATATTACTTGATAAACCAACTAAATTGTGAGCTTATTCGTATGATGATTTATTTCATTATAATAATACTGATATTATAATAATGAGTATGAACTTAACATCCATGTTTAGGACAAGATGAATCTTGTGTGTTTAAATGCAGCTGATTATATTATTTTCATACGACTACAAATAAGTACAAAATGAAAAGTAAGTGTAAAAAACAAAATAGAATAACGCATAACCTCTGTAATCTAACTTTTATTATCCTGGTTGGTGCTGGATTAATGAGTAAAATATTGGACTACTACGGTTTTAACAGAGTCTATAATTTCTTCTGACAAATGATGTACTCTGTTAAAAAAAGACATACACACAAACACTTACACACATTATCAAAAAGCACCATGCCACAGATAATAAATTCTACCCATATTTTATAAAAATATGCATGTGAATTAAAAATAATAGTACAATAAAGGTTCACTATTCTAGCAGCAGCAAATAGTGAGGTAGATCCGTATCATTGTAGATCTGTGTCACTTGAGTGATCTGTTCATTAAGACCGGTTCGACTGAATGGTATATCTTTTAGTCAGGTAAATATGAATTTTTGTCCCTATGAAACCTTACTTTCTTCTCCAAATAACTAAATTGTTAATAACAAATTTTTATTGAATGATCCAATGAAAGAATTTGTGTTGCAAATCTTATCGACAATAATGACCAATAACTAAAAACAAAAAAAAGGAAATAATCAATCAGTAATGGGTCAGCGTTCTTAAACGAGATTCACGCAAAATTTGGATCCGGCTACTCAATGCAAATGAATAGATCAATATAAGATCTAGTCTTTTATGAATGACCCATGCCTAATAGCAACAGTAAGCAAATGATACTGCTCCTATTTATGAATGAATGTCTTCATTTGTTCAGTGAATTAATGTGTTTGGTATAAAATTCATTCAATTTCATTGCCGAAAGATCTGCAACTGTTGAGTTAAACAGTTACAGATGACCTGTACGTCCAAACTGCTCAACGCTACTTTGTACTGCTCATATAGTCTCAGCGATCAATGGGTGTTGGCATCACTGTATACCTTTGCGTATTTATTCTCATCATACTTTTGCCAATTATGGTGATGCATTATATATCAACTACTTACTGTTGCCACTGCTAGAAAAGTAAATACTGACAACTTTGAAATGTAAAACAACCATGGAATTGGAGAATGCAAATCACTTCGTTGAGGGAATTGCTAAATATTTTTCTGCTTCCACTCATCTTTGATTATGGCTTTTTTAAATCATCCATCAATTAATAGATAAATTATTTTAATATCAAATTATCAGTAATTGTGAATAAAAAATAAATATTTATAGAGAGCATTCTTTAAAATAACACAATTATTATATATGTAATTTCCGCTATGTATGCACATTCATATTATATTTATATCATTCTCTCACTGTTTTCTTTATTTATTTACCAATAACCGTTATTATTAATTTACTTACGTATGTAGTAATTAAGATTGTGTATTATTACACATTAAAAGTTTACACATATTCCACAAATTGCTTCTTTGCAACTATTTTTAAACAATTTTCATGGCAATTTTATTTTGAAAAATCTGTCGTCTTATTTTATTAAATAAATTATTTGATACAATTGAATTGTTTTACTTATGAAATATGTGTGATGACATGTTGTAAAGACTTATTTCACGCTTCTCAGCTAAATTGTTTTCTTATCTTATTAGTGCTGTGTTAAATTTTCAAGCCTGCGTAATTTAGAAAGGAAACCTGTGAAGTACAAGTATTAACTTTGGCGTTGAAAATATTCTGCAAGAAATGTCATCGGGTGAGGGTGAATTTAAGTAGATTAGCTCCTCGGAAAGGCTTCATGGGAGGAAAAAGACACTCCTAATATCAGTATCACTCGCAGTTTTCAAGAAAGCGTACAAATCTACAAACTTCTTTGAAGGTACAGCTCTTAATTTATTCACTTTAAAATTTGTCACATTTAAAAAGAGGTAGTAATGTAATAAATAAATGATATCTCAAGTGTAAAATAATAATAAATTATTACCAACCAAAAGTTTCACAAAGTATGTTCATTTATTTGATTGTATTAAAAAACTAGATTAGATAGATAGAGACAAAGCTTTCTTATAAAAAGGAAATATGGAAGTCTGTCCCTTTACAAGGCTTACCGCTTACTATTCTGGCCATTATTGAACATCCACACTAAGATAATGGCGAGTATTACGCAGTGTACAAAGTGATCACTTAAGCCCACCAATGCTAGGCTATAAACCCACATGAATGTCAACAGTTTTATATTAGATTTGTCACTATAATGACATCTATTAGTTCATCTGAAAGTTATAACATAAAAATGTAGTATTCAACATAGCATTTTAGATTTTTTAAAAATTATTATTTAACTTGTCTTTTAGAGCACAGGTTCTTAAACGTTTGTAGTCTGGCGCCCCCCTATCAAAATTTCTGGTCAAATGGGAAAAGAAAATCGCTAGAATGTCCCCTCATATAAAGAGGAAAGGAATAAAAATATACCCCTTACTTCTTAGGACTTCTATCGGTCTCTTTGTGCTCTGTAAAAGATTCCTTACGCACTCAAAAGGGGGTTATTGCTCACTTTGAGAAATACTGTTTAAGAGTAAAGGTAAAACCATTCAATAGTCAAAATAATATAATTTGAAATATTAAATAATGTATTGTATGCCGAATGATGATTAGCGGGTTTTGAAAATCTCTTTTC
Source organism: Brachycentrus maculatus (assembly GCF_059751285.1). Lineage (NCBI taxonomy): Eukaryota > Metazoa > Arthropoda > Insecta > Trichoptera > Brachycentridae > Brachycentrus > Brachycentrus maculatus. The sequence continues at coordinate 1,357,945 of NW_028281056.1, read as the reverse complement.
TTATAAATTATTAAATATAACAGTTGCATAAATTAAAGTTACAAGAAATGTATTTTTTCAATTGGTCGATTGTTTGTGTTGTGTTTTTCATATCAACCTTCCCTATCCTTACTATCCTACAAGCAGACAAGCCTTTAAAATAGAAGGTTTGCGGGTTACTCTTTATAAAAAAAATACAATGTTGTAACTGTACTGTAACATAACTTTGACCATTCATACTGTAACTTATTGTAATTCATGTTGTTGTTTTGTTTTCACTTATGTGCAAGCACCATTTGTCCGTTTATTATCAGCTTCAAAGCTCCAAAAAACCTCGACTAGTACGAAGCAATTAGCCCGCTAATATATGTAGATATATCCTTACAAGATGTTCGGTCAATAAATAAATTTGATTAATTTTTAAGGCATGATGGATTGGTCACGAGGGTGGTTGTCCAAGCCAGATGTGGAACTTGATTCCAATGGGACGCAGCCATTTCTGAAAAGTGTGCTTCATACATTTAACGATTCATTTATTGGACCCCGTCGGATGGAGAAATTCAGCGGAACACCAATATTCAGCTCTTTATCGTATTTTGAACAATGCATCATTGTTCTGCCAATATTATTGATCATTATTATAAACAATTATTATTCAAATAAGGTAAGTCAAATATACTGCCATGTATAATAAGTCAGGGATATCAATCACCTTTCCTTTTTGTATTTAATGATTAAGAAACACTGCTGCTATATGATGCAGTGCTCTGTGCACTATAGGGTGAATAAGGGTTAGAAAAAAGCAAATAATTTTTTATTCATTTTTATCAATCCATGTTTGAACGTAAAAATGTTGGTGAAGTTGCTTGATATGTTGCAAAACATGCTTGACGTTGGTTGAAATGTGGACGACAAGCATGTTCTATAGTAGGAAAGTTCAGCTTGCGGTTTGGCCTTCCAACATGATTCCGAGCTTAGAATTTGTTGGTACTTGGATCAGAGCAAATATGTTGGCTGTTTCTTGTGTTTTCCTTTTTGATCAATAACAGGAGTACAAAAATCGCATTCGGCGTCTCTAGGGAATCTTAGGGGTCTATAAACTGATTTTTTCTTCTCAAAATTTACAGCAAATAAAATTTTGCAAAAGAAAATTCTTGAATATTTTTTTTTTACATAATAAATATCAGTTATTATTTTACGCTAATATTTATTAATACTACCCTGTTGTAATACTGTTATCTGAATCACAGAAATTATGATCTTGCCTTCATGTAATTCAGACTGTGTCAATATGATTTGGTGCTCTATGGTGATTTATAGAAATATCGCATTTTATTAATATTTTTTATTTATTTTTTTTAGAATGGAAAACTGAAAAACAAGGTCACTCTTTCGTGGCCTCAATTTATTAATCCAAAAACCGTATTTATTATTGTCTCATTTTTTATATTCAGTTTACTTTTACCTGTCATTATATTGACATTGATTTTATCTTACGTGAATAGATTAGTTATTAATGTAATTCTTAAAAGAAAATACGGAAACAGTTTTGTAAAATTGTTGGATGGAACGGATACTATTTGGGCACTGGAAGAAAATAACGCAAAAAGTATAATAAATGTCATCACCACTGTCGAAGTAACTTGTGACAATAATCAATCTAAAAATGGGGTTCTGCTAGAAAAGTTGAAAGAAAAAATATCAAAGAAACTGTTTACTGGAAAATGTGCGTACCCTAAAATGTTCTACACAAGATCTTTTGAGAAGGGATATTATTTTTGGCAAAAACATGGAAACTTTAATATTAACGATTTTGTTCGACCAATGGATTTACCTCAAGATATGCCTATGAACAATGATAATTTACATAAATATGTTTCCAAAAATGCTAATTCAGATTTACCATTCGATAATACGGCTTCGTGGGAAGTTTTGATCAGCGAGAGACCTATGGAAAAGAGTCCAGAAGAAAATTCTAGCATCGAGGTATATCCATTGTTATTTAGAATCCATCACAGTCTTGGCGATGGTGTCGTTCTTATGAAACTGCTCCTTCGAACGATTGCAGATGAAGAAGTAAAATCAAAAGACAAAAAGAGGTTCAAAAATGTAATTAAGTACATTATTTGGTTGGTAAACCTAAGAAAAATGCATGGAAAATTAAAATGGAAGGATGTGAAGAATGGTTTTATCGGGGTTATAAGATCAGTTGTGGTGTTATTCTTGGCTCCGGCTTCCCTATTGAGTCAGGTGCTGAGACCTCCGGATAACAATGTTCTCCACGGACCCGCACTTAACGGTAAAAAGGTTTGCGCTTGGGTGTCCGATGGGTTGACGGAAGAAAGCTTACTCCATAAGATCAAGAGGATAAAGTCAAGAATACCGGGAGTTACATTTTCTGACGTGTTCTTGACAGCTTTGTCGGCAAGTTGCCATAATTACTTTTCACAGGTATGATTTCAATTAATTAATATCTATGTATAAATAAAAATGTAAGTTTACAACATTTTTGGATATGTCCAAATCCTTGTTCACAAATTTGCGCAAGAGTATGTGTGTATTTTACATACACACATACTCTTGGGCAGCTTTTTGCGTAAGAAAGTGAAATATTTTCTGTTGACAATAATGATTCTCAAATTATATCCGTCTTCTTTTCACATGTGATTATTCTTTGATGGGTGAGAAGAAAGGCAACATTTTCAGAATGCATTTTTTATGCATAGTTTGTTCATTATACTGCTAATGCGGTATGGGTTTTTTATATGGGTATATTTATGTTTATGATGTGTCATAAACATGTATTAACTACAATATTTAATAACTAAACTTGGTATTGAAAATATTTTTTTAGTGTTGTTTATTGGGCAAGTCAACAATACCTGAATATATGACGGCAGTGGTACCCGTGAGAATGGAGAAAACTGATTTGACATTCAATGATGAGATCGGACAACCAACGCTGGAATTGGCAAACAGATTTTCGGTCGCCATGCTGACTATTCCAATAACGCAGGGTAATCAGGGAGACAACAAAACATATTCGCTGCTTAAAAGATTGGTCGAAGTGCGAAGGCAGACAAGTCAGTTGAGATCCAGTGTGGATTATAATGTAAGATCTTTAACAATATAAATATGTTCACCTATGTTGTCTTGTGGTTAGTATGTTTAGCTACCATAGATTAGGGACCCTAGTTCACTAATTAGATGTAGTGCTAGCATGGGATTATGGAATACTAAAATAAATACAGGTCTTCTTCTTTCTACTGGCCACTTAGGTTTTATTATTTTTCTTATCAAGAAGATGAGGTTGTCACCAATTCGTATCCAATTAGTTTTTTCACTCATTAACAGACTTTTTGAATAGTTTTTCATAAACCTACCTACTTTATTTATTTCGAATAGTTTTTCCTACCTAATTTATTTATGAGTTTGTGGTTTCTATGGGTTTTATTATAGACTATTTACTATTCACATTGTACATATTGTTAAATAATGCAATAATAAAGCACTTGAAAAAATAAAACAAAAATATTTTGTCATTAAAAAGTGTTCATTTCGATCAAAATAAAATAACAATAAATGTCGTTTTTGGCATGTATCACTCCATTGAGGGTGCTTCGCCAAAAAAGGGTATAATCACCTACCTATAAAAAAATGTGACATTCCAACAAGTTTCATTTATTGTAAAAATATGGCAAAATATTATCTTTCCCAGGGCTTACATAATCTACTATAATCTATCATAATTTATGTATAAGTTTGTTTCGAGTTATGAGTTTCGTTTTAAGTGGTGTCTATGGAATTTATGGTATAGACTACTTTATTAAAGTTTAATGTTTATGTTAAGTACCTACCTATTAATAAATGTGACATTTGTTTAAAATAAATACAAAATATTGTCTTCCCCAAATTTATGCATGGTATTGTTTTTTTTAAAGGTCAATTATTGGGTGATGAGTGTGGTAAGTCACGTCTTACCAAAGTCTATACTTGCTCCTATTTTATACGGTGAGCAACCAACTCTGGCTGTGAGTAACCTACCTGGACCGACCAATATTAAAATATGTGGAGGATCCATCAGGAACATGTCGTTTTTTGTGCCTAACAAGGGGACCACAGGTAAAGAAAAGAAATATAAAAGAAGATAATATTATGGTCCAACATCTATATATATATTTATAATTCTACGAAAGGTTTAATTTAATGGTGACATTCATAATTACAGGTATGGGAGTTACTTTGCTAACTTGCGGTGGTAAACTGCACTTGGGTCTGATGGCCGATTCAGCCCTTATCGGTTGTACTGAGGATGCTGAGAGTATTCTCAAAGGAACGGCGGAAGAAATTAAGGCTTTGGATGTTTACACTTCAAGGAAGTTGAATTCTCAGGAAACTAGTGAGTAATTTAGCTTTTTTATTACAATTCGTCTAGGAATGAAGTTATGATCAAAATTTATCGACCTATCCTAGTGTAATTTTTTTCTTCTTCTATAAAATGATGAATTTAAATTGATTGTGATTTTTCTCTTTGTTTGTAAAACGTAATATTTTATTTTTAGGTATGGAGATTCACAGCTCATAAAGAAGTGGAAACTAAATGATAATTAGCCGAAAAATCACTAGATTAGTACTGGATGAAAACCGCACTGCACATATTGATATTTTGACGTTTTACTCTAATATTTTTATATTATATTTTGGAGATGAATTTATTGATACTGATATTATTATTAATATATAATGAATATTACCCAAATAAATATTATTAAAAAATGAAATCTCTTATTTGGCTTGATGAATGGAAGGTGTATACAGAACCTAAATAGAAAGTATTATCTCTGTAATGGGTCCTGAATACAGGACAATATTTTCATGAACAGATAAAGCAGGCCATCTAGTTTATATGATACTTGTTGCCGTCGAAATCCTATTTTGTCAAGATAACAAACATAAATTTTTCTCTCAAATATAGCAGTGACGCACGGTAAGCAGTGAGAATAGAATGCCACACCAATCTGTCTTTGGAAATAATCTTTGCCTCTTCCATATTCATGTATCTCCTCGTACATACCCGCCGATTATTTAGACTCTTGACTTGACCAGTTTCAAGTATTTGAAAAACTCTTGATAATTCCAAGATTTCCTTAGTCTTCCTCTCTTTCTATTATCAATCACACTCGCCTCATAATTTTTTTTAGCTATTTTTCTTCACTCATTCGTTCCACATATCCAAACCATCTAAATACCCTTTTTTTCTATAATGCTTATCTCATCCTTGTATTATTTCCTTATATCACCATTCGAACTTCTACCATACAATGTTTTTCCGACAGCATTCAGTCTACTTTCATCCTTCTTATCTCACATTTTGCGTATAATAGAAAATGTAAATAAAACACAGTTTAAAAAAGATTTTTTTTATTTATTAAAACACTAGTAACAACTTTGAAGGTGAGTGAATTAACAGAATGTGCAACTAACAATATGATAATGACAACTACTATAAAAATAACAATGTGTGTGAGGAACCATTTTCAACGATAATAATTATAACAATGTACAACAAATTGTGTTAAAATGTAAAGGCGATCGATTGTAAAACAAAACTAAGGACAAATACCACAACGAAAACAACATACACAAAACAATGGGTATTTATACATTTCAACAGGCTGTAAACTTTATAAAAATACAATATTGGAATATTTGAACAACGTCATCATCAAACAGAAGTTTTGATAAAAAATATTCCAAATAGTTTTTAAGAAAACCAATATGGCGATTTGTACACGTGAAATCTCAAGAGTAAACTTTATCATGTCACTGGAATTTATGATAAAATCAACAGTCCAGAAAATTTGACAAATCACAAGTAAATTTATTTTAATTTTTTTGTTGCTCAAACTAAACATTTAGGTTTAGTTTTAAGATGTTGCTGACATTAAAAGGTGATCTATTTTCCATACGGCTATCAATGACATTGAAAAAGTGTTGCAAAGCATTAGTTTCACATTCAAATATGATATGGACAACTTAGAAACCAAACCTGATTAAGTTAAAACCTGGTTAAGTATGTGTAAAAGAGTTCAACCGGAGTGTGCCAATTCAATCACTTTTTTTATTCAAATATGTATATGAAAATGACAGACGTGGAGGTAATATACGGGGTATTTTTTTCTCTTTCTAGCACATGGTAACACTGAGCAATCAATGTTGTCTAGACCAAGCACGTCAAACTCGCGGCGGTTATATTTTTCATTTATTTTAATTCTTCATTGAAATCATTTTTTTGTACAGGAACATATGATATTCTTTTACAAAATCATTAAGTTGGATGTACTGTACGTTATGTGACTGTTTTTGATAATAGATTATTCACTTAAAGTTAGATAAAAATTAAAATGAGATTTTTGAGTATTTTGATGTGACCCGCCCGCGTACCCTTAATACTTTATGCAGCCCTTGGTGCCTTTTAAATTTGACACCTCTGGTCTAGACAACATCAATTGCTCATAAAACTTATTTTGCATTTGTTGTCTATATGTCAACTCCTTTTTTCAAGGCTATGAAATGAAAAATAATATTGTATTGCAAGTAAAAATTGGAATAAAAAAAAATACTGGTAAAATGTTCAACAAGAACTTCGAGATTCCACGTACACAAACGGCCCACATATTGTAATCTTTTCCAAGACTTATAATTATAGCACTCACCGCTTTCAAAGAAGTGTCTACAAATTCATTCGATCTACAGGCAAACTTATCATTTTGGCGCTAACTTATTCTATCGTAAAATACCATCCAAAAAAAAAACCTTTCAGTTTCCGGTGATGATAATATCATTGGATAATCACCAACAAAACTTCTTAATGAAATATTCTTACTTTCGGTAATTGTGCCCTTTCTCTTATAACCAAACAAACTCGGCGATTTAAAAAAAAACAGTCACCGATCATTCAAATATAATCTGAATCTGCCAATGTGAAATGCATGCAAATGTTTTTTTTTATTTTTAATATCAATTCCTATTTAAAAAAAAAAAAACAAAATATTGCAAATAATTAAAAACAAAAGTGGCATTTACAAAAATTCAAAATATGAATATTTTTTTATGAAATTCATATGTATGTAAATATATTTCATCTTAAAAATACTCGGTACAACTAGAGGCTAAAATTTGCTCAGGAATTTTCAACATCTTAATATTTTGATTGAATTATATTAGTTACATATTATTTTTTGACATCTCATCAAAGATGAAGAAGAATATGGAAGTCTGGGCATTTACGGGGCTGACGACCGTCATCGGCTGGTTTAAGTGGCCACATTACACACGTGTAACATTCACCAATTCTACCCATTATTGACAACCACACTACTCAAATTCTTGGAAGTTCTATATATATGAACCAATTTAGAAACCTTGTTCTTGAATCACTAGAACTTCACTAGAGACATCTATTGGTGAGATGTAAAGAAGCTTTTTTATTAAGCGGAAACTCTTATATTAGTATGTGAGGTCATGTTCTTTGATGAGATCTCAAAAAATAATATGAAAATAACTCCTGTAATTGGAGATAATCCAGATTTTGTGAACAAGTATTTGGACACACTCAAAATGTTATATTAGTTACAATTAAAACTAGAAAAATATTGCAAATTTTACTCAATAATAATGCACATATCTGCTATGCGAGCATAGCATATTATATTTTATAATTATTTAACACATTTTAAAGACAAATTAATCTTTTAAAAATTCATTGTTTTTACCTTTAAAAAAAAAAAATTACTGTTTTTTAAATTAATGATGGTGTATAAGACATCTGAGTCAATAAATACACATTTTCTTCTAACCAGCAATGCAAAAAACCACTGTATATGTGTACATTGAAGTAGTGTAATCTTTATTTTTAATAACACAAAGGTAAGGCTTAAAGTTCTGCGCTTCAGGTAAAATATATTAAATCAACATTAGAATGAAATATAATTCATTTTGATCCCATGGGAATCAACTAAGAGACCTCCAGTACGGTAGCTAAATGCACTAACCACTACACTGCAGAGGCGGACAAATACATGTCTAATAGCTGCAAAGTAAATTCAAACCTCACATATTCCATACATTTCATTAAAAATAAATCTATTACAAATTTAATAATGTTAGCATTTTATAATTGCTTACAATAGGAACATGAAACTTTTCTGACAATGATTATTCTCAGAAGTTAAAACGATATAAAGGACCAATTATTAATTATCCAGCAGAAAAATAATGTTTATACATGTAAACATAACAAGTTTTCGTAAACATACTAATTGCAAACTTCTCAATTTTCCAAGAGAGAATCGAGAGCTTGTTAATTTATTTGAATTACCGATTTCATTCAGAGATTTGATTATTTTGTCAAAAAAAATTAATTAAGACACAACACATCAATTTGTAAATGGTATTTTTTCTGAAATTGCAAATTCCAAATAACAAATATATCTTAAGAGTTTCTGCAGTTCTCCACACAAAAAAATATTAGTGGATTTTTGTCCCTTATAGTATTTTAAGTCTTCTGCTGTGTTTCACATTAAAATATTTGATTACTCATTGGTATAGTTTAAAACGTATGTACATACAGTTATGTTCCTATTAGATAATAGCATAACACATTACTTTTGTAATCTTTTTAAAAATTAAAGGTATTTTAAGCTGCTTCAATAAAACACAGCTTAGCAACAAGAATTAATATAAGTCACTCAGTTATAAGAGCACATCATGTATAAGTAGTTTTACTATGTTAGATTCGATAATAATAATACAGTATCTACTCAATGAATTAGGGCCACCCATTATTTTTTTGAATACTCTGAAATCTTTTGGATTATTATATTTATTTTACATAAATACTTTAAGTTTTCTATTGACATCTAATATCATGTATATTACCTTCAATAATATGTGAAATATACCTGGATTATTTAACCCTTTACAAAAGTTCAAACCCTTTTTCTGAGAAAGGTCCCTAATTAGCACAGGTAGACAGATAGTTGAAAGTTCAAAAAATAGTCCTATCTCATTTATTAGTGAAGTTTCTTGAGTTCTGGTTATTGTTTTGTTCAGAGAGGTTATATAGTTATCGTGTCTTGTGAAAAAAACTTAATTTTTAATTTTAGTTCATAAAGTATAATTTTTTTTGTAAACACAAGTGTTTTTTTTTTAAAAGGACGAAATGGGAAAAAGTAAAGACATTTCTGAGAAAAAAAAAGTCTAGTGTTATAGTGCTACTGAAATTAGGAATACTATCTTATAGAGAAATTTCAAAAAAAGAAAACGTTTCTCTTCAAACAGTGGACAGAATTTCAAAATCAATAAAAAACCAGTCACCCGCCACCAGCAATCGGCGAAAGAACTGTCGTAGGATTAGAAAAACAACACCGAGGACTGATCAAAAAATCGTTCAAAGTGCCTTAGAAAACCGTAGTGTATCAGCAAAAACATTAAAAATAAAATTGGAAGAAGAGGGTATAAATATATCGGTATCAACACTGAGGCGACGTATTTACGAAGTAAATCTGAAATGTAGGCGCCCTGTAAAAGTACCAAAATTGACACCACGAATGAAAGCGGATCGATTAAAATGGGCCAGGCTACATCGAATTTACTCGGTAGATGATTGGAAAAAGGTATTTATTTAAATTGAATTTTCAACATATCATTTTAGTAAATAAACTTATATATTTGAATTAAACTTAAATTTTCATTATTTTTCAGGTCATCTTTAGTGATGAGTGCCGGTTAGAAGCCGTGACAGAGAGCCGTCGATTCGTCAGGAGAACACCAATGGAACGTTACAATGAGGCCTGTGTGGTAAAAGTTATCAAACACCCCCCTGCAACAATGATATGGTCATGTATTATTAACAATTTACCTGGGCCGTTGTTTTTCGTGGAAGGAACAATGAACCAAAATTCCTATAAGCAGGTCCTCGAACGAATTTTATTGCCCTTCTACCACACTCGACCCAACAGAAGGTCCATACACCTTCATGCAGGATGGGGCACCTTGCCACCGGGCTAAATCAATAATAAAATTTTTGTCTAACAAAAATCTGCCTTTGCTCCCCTGGCCTGGAAATTCTCCGGACCTTAATCCTATAGAAAACGTATGGATCATGTTAAAAAATAAGGTATACTCATTTCCAAATCCGACAGTAGACTGTCTTAAAAAAAATATTCAAAAAATTTGGTCAGAAGACGAAGAAATAAAAAACATGATAAAACAGTGCATTTTAAGTATGCCAAAAAGAATTGAGGCAGTTATTTCTGCCAAAGGTGGAAATACTAAATACTAACTATATTTATATGAAAATATATGCATAATTTAAGCGTAATAAAGTGTTCATGTGTAAATAAAATTCAATGTTGTTTTATTCAAGGTTTTCTCTGAGTTATTCCTGTTTGAATTGAGAAATTGCGCGAAATTCTGCGTGGCCCTAATTCATTGAGTAGATACTGTAATATTAATCCTACTTAAGGAAGCACAAAATTAATATCTATATAAAAAGCAAAATATTGCATTCTAAAAACTATGGAACTACATGTCTTTGCATATATATATGTAAATATAAAATGTTTACTAAAAATTCATACTAAGTTTAATATCACTACTCGGGGTAACTAAATGTCTACTACAACTAATATGAATCATATCATTTTCACATAATCAGAATATGAATTGTATAAAATAAATATATCATGATTCGCAATGAATTTCAAATTATTATTAACTCACACTAACCCTTAGCACTCCTCAATTCTTTTATCTAGCACCAATCACATAACGGATTTACAAAATATAATAAAAAAGGGGTCTTATATTTATTCGGAAATTAAATTGAAGCATACACCTTTTTTATTTTATTATTATTAATATTTTAGAAAAATTTATTATTAATATTTTAGTCCGCCTCCGTAGTGTAATGGTCAGCACGCTCGGCTACCGTTCTGGAGGACCCGGGTTCGATTCCCAGGGGGGGTAAGAATAAATATGAGTGATTTTTTCACTGTAATATTTATTCAATATTACCCTGGACTGGTACTTGTAGCGGAGGGCTGATCACCTTTCCTTCATATGTAAACGATCAAGATAACACGGCGTTTATATGACGCAGTGCCCTATGCACCATTGGGGTGCGGATAAGGGTTTTATTTTTATTATTATTAATATTTTAGAAATAGCGCCACGTAATGTTGAGCCAAACTATCAGAGTTGGCATAATAAACACAATGTTTAGTCACATTCGACATAGGAGTGGTGAGGGTTAAATTAATACACCGTATTGAAGGATATAAATTCAAAAGTTTTAAGTTTTTCTTTTTATTTTTAATTCGACTTTATGCCAATATATTGCAATACTAACAAAAGTAAAAAAAAAAAATGAACTATTGATTTTGCTACCTCTGGTAGACATAATTTATGCAGTGACGAAAAAAAGTATTTTGTAAAAGTAATGTATGTACTAAGAGGACTAGTCAATGTACGGTGGCCTGCCACAATTTTACAATTAATTGCGGAATTATAAGCCAAGTACAGTAACAAAAGGCTTTTAAGAGATTTACATATAAATTATTGCTGTTAGATGGAGGGATACACAGATCGCTCACTCCTTTCAAGAACATCATAAATAAAAAAAAAAGATTTTTCAGGGGAATGTTTTTAAAGTTTAAAAATATAACACAATGTACTAAAAATAAATATCAAGCCACTTATTGAACTTTTTACTGTGCAACAGATCTTTTTAGGTAAAACCTGAAGGTTTTTTCTCCATTTGAAAAATATTTAATATATTTCAAAAAATAATTAAACAACACCTTTTCTTCAAAATGCAAAAACAACACTTTCAGCCCTGGAGCGGGTAAATATTAAGTTAAAGATGTGCAGCTTTTGCTGGGATATATTACATTTTCTGGGCATTCCGAAAACATGCACAGCTGAAAATTGACGAATTTTGATTTATGACGTTCTTGAAAGGAGTGAGCGAGATGTCTATCCTCATTTTTGATCATTTGTACTTATAAAACTTCAAAACATTTATAAAATAATTGTCAATATTTCAGAACAAATTCGATTGATGGTAAATTATTTTATATAAATCATATTCACTGATACATCATTGTAAACTTCTTCACTAACAAAAAAAGTATACTCAATATATATATATTATATTATGATAAAATAATTTTTTAAATTGCAGAAATATATATCTAAAAACTAATCAGTCTAATATTGCATAGAAATTACTAATAAACGATCCTGTATTAAATAAATTGATTATAATAGAGGATTGAAATAATACAGAAATCCCACATAACCCATTATTTTACGATGATTATTAACACATTGTAGTCGGGCGCTTCGAACAATAGACTCTAGCCTATAGCGGGTGTTTTTCGCGATTAGCGCAAAAATATATCGCTTTCTTAAAATTGACACAATTTCTAAACCAAATAATATTTTCGATTGAAATTTTCAAAGAAATCATATAAGACATTTGATCATCAAAAATAAATTATAATCATAATTTTTAATTAAGTATTCCGTATTTCACAATTTTAGAAGCATTGTAAACTATAAAAAATAGTCTTCCCCTCCGAGGTATCATTCCCTATACAATGCTAATATATTCAAATAATAACATACCAAACAGTAAACAAAACAGTGCGAGCGGTATGAAAAATAGTCCAATACGTGAAATGGCTCAAACTAAACTTGAGATTGAGATCGCATAAAAACTCTAGATTTCTGGGGATGCCTTTACAAGTGACACACTAGCCAATCTGGACAAGACATCTCAAATAACGTCAACAGACTATCGCCTAGCACCCAGGTAGCAGATTACCCTTCAACGCGTTTTATTTCACGCTGATAACAAATCCGTATATTGCCGTTTCCCGCCGATAACCGACAGTCGACAAAAACGGCATTTGCCGTGTCCCGCAGTTGATCGACAGTCCGCAAAAAACGGCAAATGCCGTGTCCCGACGACAACGTGTTAATAGTCCATTCTACAAAACAATTCATTTTTAACAATTTGGTATTAAGTATTTTTAGTAGTGCAAACATTGGCAGAAATCAATTTAAATCAACTGACAAACTTGAAAAATGGGGGATTGCTTTTTTTTCTTTTAAATTTGGACAGAAATACATAATTATCAAATAAAATTATTATATATATAACAATAACGTAACTGTATATCAATTATAAGATAACAAAATCAAAATCACAAAATTCAAACAAAGCTTAATATTTTTTTTAATGAACAAAAAAAAAACAAATGCATGGCCTTTGAAAAAATATATTGAGATATGTATGTATACTGTATTGCCATATACAAGTACTTTAATAATATACTGCACGCTGAATAACAAACTGACTTAATTTGCTGACATGCATTTTTTTTTACTAATAGGAACACAGAGGTAACTCATGACGCTTTACCTCATTTATGATGAAAACGTGTTATCAATTTGTAGTGGTATTTATTACAAGATGCGAAGAATTCGAATTTAATTGAATTGAATGCTTCTGCAAATATGTAACTTTATTTATGCAAATTCTGGATTAGGTCAGTTTACTATTAAGCCTGAGAAACATAAATTTTATTTTAAGCTAGAATCTTTATGAATTCAAATGGAAAAATGAAAGGCATTTCCTTTTATGTATGTATTACAAATTAAGGGCCAATCCCCTAGATAAATATTTTTCCAATTCAACTACTTCAAGTCCAAATGTTCGTTAAATCAAATATTGTTCATATTTTATTAAATTACAGGCATTAATTTATACATAGATTAAAAATATCTGATTTAAATAATGAATTTGGAAAAAAAAAACAAAAATTATTTCGTATACAGGAAGGTGTACTTTGCCCTGGTAAGTAAAAACACAGTACATAATTACAAAACATGATTTTTGCCAGAATTAAACTTTGATATATTGGAAATTCATCGATTTGAAATAATATTATGTTTCTTTGATACAATGTGCTAATAATGCACCATTTTGGTATTTGTAAAACACATGGAACTTTTCACTCTACAAACATTGCTTTTTTTAAAAATATTTTTGTGATTGCTGTGATAATTATGTTTTTTCTTAGAAGGGTAGTATTGTAGACACAATTTTTTGTGCGTACTGTATGAATCGGAAGATCTACTATTTTAAAATTAAAAATGCATAAAAATGATAATTTATATTAGAAATAATAATTACAAATAAAAGTATTCAGGAAAAGGCACATTTTCAATATTGCAGTAAATGTATTAAAGAAAAATAAGGCAAATATACACAGAACTCCCTTTGTACACAATTTCAAAATAACAGCAAAAAAAGAGAAAATTAATTTAACAACTCGTAACAGTAATTTGGAATTTCCTACATCTCTTGCATGTATGTACTTACTACTCAGTACTATGCGCAGAGATGTATGCGGAATGGGACTATTTAAAGTCATTTTTAAATAAAATTAAGATACAGTAAGCACTGTTTTTTAATATTTGTATATCCTGAATTCATTTTAGACATACCGAGTCCATTCATCAGGAGTTATACTTGGATGGCTTGACTCTAGCTAGTGTCAAGGGATAACTGGAGAAGAGTCATTGCTTCGACAAGGGTCACAACCCTCAGTAATGATAAGTAAGACTGAGAAGAATTAATTTTTATACAAGGAAACATATCCACCAATTTTTATTATCATTTTAGTATACTTTTTTTACACAGTATCGTGTGGAACAAATCTACCCTGAAAATAGAGAGTTCAGTGTACATATTTTTAACAATTTGGATGCATTTAGTACAAAATAACAAGAAGTTGTAAATAATTAAATTTCGTAACATTTTTTCAACTTAACATTGGCAGATTCCAGAAATCCATTCCGGTACATTCATATCCTATGCGTTTTACAAAATATCATATATATAGCAACATGAGCCTTGCAATTTCAGCAATATTTAAACTCTTATTAGCTACCTGTGCAAATAGACACGTCGCTCAGTATTGCAGTTTAGTTAGTACTGCGGTTTGCAAACGTAACAAGCTAAACATACGTTGTAGCGTACATATTCGAGATCGGTGACGTGCACCCCACATAATTACTAGACCATGAAAAATAAAACTAATCTTAACCGTCATACTTTGAAAACCAGATAAATTCAACTACATATAATTTTTTCAATATATGAAAAGTCCTAGGTATTAAAAACTAAATTATTAATAAAGTTTTTAACCTTTCCCTTACGACGCAAAAAAACTTCCGCATGCAACGGTGATATTTATTTTGTACACCATATGAAAATGTGATTTAAAAACGGGAAAACTGTGAATATTCCCAAATACTGCATTTATTGACCAGTTAAAATGTAATAATTCTGTAATGTTAGCTCTGGTAAGTATCTGACAGTGAGAAAAAAATACATCGCAAGTAGCCGCAACAGCTAGCGTAGCGACACGACCACCGCGTATGGCGATCCGCGCACTGCTAAAATCACTATGATATGCGCGTATAAGCAAAACGCGGCACCCACCAACACACAGAACTGTATGTGAATTGATTTTATCCCCGATTTTTTGACAAATTATTTATTTCAGTCGCTGCAAATGAATGACTTTACATTATAATACTTTTATGTAATACGTAATTATACTACGGAGGAATACAAAGATTCTGAGCCCGTATCTATTATATTTTATATTGATATTCTCATTTTTGAAGTCGAGTTGTAGTAAATACAAATCATCGGAAGGGAAAGGTTAATATCTAGGACTCTTTTGTCTGCATAAAAGTAGGCCATTGAAATAATATTTTGATGAAAAATTACACAGATAAGGCAATCAGTCTTACGCTTCAGTATCTTCTCCAAGGTTCACATATTCAAATAGGAAAACACTTATCATGTTATACCAGCCTGAATTTAAACACAAGACCTCATATATTTGTTCGCGTATACAAGTAAAACCAAAGTATTAGAATAATAATTTGGCAATTGTGGGGCTCTTTTACAATATGTAATACTTCCAAATGTATAATTTTTCAAGACCAATTATGTATAAACTGTTTAAAACAAAATAATTATGATAGTGCGTAGGGCACCACGACGGGTTGACACTGTATTAACTTAATATTTTATTACGGAAAAACGAGTGATCAGTCTTGCGCTCTAGATGCTGGAATCTAGGAGTAAAAATATATGATGGGCTACGGATGACGCAAGTAAACAAGCCCATAAGAGCTTTGACAAAATTCAAATAATTTTTAAAACTTGGCATGATCAATTACTTCAAAAACTTGGAAGTGAACAGGATCATTTTCTTCTTCTAACGCTTATCCGCACCCCAATAATGCATAGGGCACTGCATCGTATAGAAGCAGTCTTATCTTGATCGTTAAATACACGAAGGAAAGGTGATCAGCCTTCCGCTTCAGGTACCAGTCCAGGGTCATATTAAATAAATATTAGACTGAATAATCCACTAATATTTATTTTGACCCTCTTGGGAATCGAACCCGGGACCTCCAGCATGGTAGCCTAGCGCGCAAACCACTACACTATGGAGGCAGACAGAATCAAAAACAGGATCAAGGGTCTTAATAATCGAACAATTTTAAATAATTTCTCGCTGCCTATTTTTACAGTGCAGAGTGCATGATAGTTAGCTACCAACAAAATGTATAATTAATTAATGAAATATATCATTTTGGTATTAAACAGTCTATTGGTTCAAGAAAATTAATTTAAAATGCATTTTTTTTAAAAGAATCTCTTCATCATCTTCTGATAGTCATCTGGATCTCAAAGTATTCGGATGATTTGATCATTACATAGGATCAAAAGTACCCTTTATATGCACGCGTTGTCCCGCACAATTTTTGCGAGTGTAAATTCACAGACAAACATGCGAGCTTCTGAAGCTGCAAGGAGATACCAAAGTACGCATACTTAAAATTGATGCACACACGAAAGTCCTGCGTTAAAGCACGCGGTACTTTTGATATTACAGTAGAAACCGGTTATAACGCAGGTCTTTTTTGGCATTTATGCTTTAAGGTGAAATAATCTATCACGTTCCCTAACAGATATAGTCAAAAATGTAAACAACCAAATGAATTTAGAGAAAGACTTGCAATATGAGGAGTCAGTTGATGTTCCAACATACCAAGGAGCAGTGCAAGGATTAGAGACTGCGATATGCGATTGGATGGCTAGAGGCACAACAGGATTTTGACTTAATAAAATCATGAGTTACTTTTCATGAAAAATTATATCCTCAAAAAAAATACCTTTAGAAAAAAATAGCAAGAGATTATTGATTTACAAACAAAAAGTGCTATGATTTTTATTATATTTTATAAAAATATATAAAAATGTATACAGAAAATTTTAAAATGTATTGTTCTTCATAGAAAAAAATCATAATTCTGGGCAATTTGTTTATGCCATGGCAATCATATAACGCGGGTCAGATACGCCGTCCGCAAACTCGCATTACAACCAACTTCCACTGTACTATTAATTAATTATTGCTATTAAGTTGTACGCACCCCGCCTGCAGAGTTCCATCGGTAATCGCGTACGTGTAAAGGTAGCTAGTGGCATATATTCTAAGGCCGCACGCTCCCAGACCGGGGTAACGGAGAAGTGTGGGGTTGGCGGCGCGCGGAATCACGTCGGCAGCGGTGCGAGGCGGTCGCCAGAGTTCTGCCTACAGGGACTTGGTGATGTTGTGGAAGAGGCGCTTGCCCCACCAGGACTCCAGGTCGAAGGGCTTGAAGTCCTGAAGGACTGGACTCGGGGCAGAGTCCTTGTAGAAGAGATTGTTCGGCGGAACGGTGATGGAGTACACTGAAACGGTCACAACATGATTTACTTATTTATAGATTTGGCTTACGACCGTCAAAGGACGCTTGTCCACTACCCGGAAAATCACGGAATTTTACCATCTGGCACGTCAGTTAGCGTTTTAAAATGATGATTGGCTTGTGCTTTTGTCCATATTTCTTCGGATCGGTGTTCTTGATCGGAACACGTGCGTGAACACGTTGCGCATAAATTCGATCACGCTAAACTGTCGTAGTCTTTTTCATTTTTTAAAACCGGACTGCCGGACGGTGAAATCCCGTGTTGTGGACAAACGCCCATAGGCTGATATAATTGATCACTTTACTTTACACACGTGTAACATTCACCAATTATACCCATGATTGACAACCACACTTCTGAAATTCTTAGAATTTCTATATTTATATGATCCAATTTCGAAACATTGTTCTTGAATCACTATAATTTCACTAGAGACATCTATTGGTGAGATGAAAAGAAGCTTTTTATTGAGCAGAAACTCTTATATTTGTATTTAGACACACTCAAAATGTTGTTATATTATTTACAGATTCGGTGTTTAATTTGTAGAACTCAATTTTAATTTATGTACTAAATGTTACATCAAACACTGATTTTTTTGGGTCTACTAAGTTGTATTTTATTAAAAAAAAAACACATAATCAATTTTGTGACAATGGTTTCACCTAGTTATATAATTTCAAAATGAAATTTTTAACAATAAAATACAACTTAAGAAGTAGACTAAAAAAAATCAGTGTTTGATTTAACATTTAATACATAAATTACATAATTTACGCTTGTTAGTAACACATTTCTGACAGGGTGTTTTTTTACGCCTGCGGACCGCTGGCGACAGGATTTGATAATTGTGTACGTATGGTTCAGACCTTAACAAAGAGATTGGTACATAATATTCAAATAAAAACATTAAATAATTCCTTTTTTTCTGACTTTGAAATTAGGCCAGCGCAGAAGGTGAAAATACACTTCCTGTCCTCAAGCATCAATCTACCGAACGGGTAGAATACCTTTCCCGTCCTTAGTGCGTTAACAGGCGAGTCAGGAAATGGTAAATGAAGATGAGAAAATTTGCAATTATAATAGGAATTCATTATATCACAGGATAGTATAAATGTTTTAATTTTTTTAAAAGAAATAACCCGCAAAGCTTCTTTTCAAGCAATTTTAAAGGGTTGTCCGAAGGTTTTTTTTTACCTATTCATTATTTTATTGTTATTCAAAAATAATAATCCAAAGTAAGGGTGGTTCGATACATATGTACATATTTAAAGGTACTCACCTTGTTCTTCATCGGAAGGAGTAGTAGGTTCGCTATCACATTCTGCTACCTGATTCCAAGCTGGAAAAATGATAACTTTATAAATATTGTCAGAAATTAACATGTCAACCCTTAGCCACTGGAGCGTCGCCATAGAGGCGGCATTCATGATTTACCGTACTACTTGTGTGCCGCCATTATGGTGTCAAGAAAAAAAAGTCTTAATACTCAATATTTTTAATATACGGTAAACACCCCTACAATGTTGACATAATTACCCCTTTATCTTAGGGAATTTTATAAGGCGTTAATGTTTTAAATTCTATTTTTACATTTTAACAAGCGGAAATTACTGAAATGAGTAATTTAAAATTGAAATACAATTTAAAAACATTAACTTCCCTATTTAGGATGTCTGTGAAATGTCAGGATGCTCACAAACATTATATATATATATGTATGTGGATAATTGCATTCTATATAATAGCTTCGATGCAATAAAAAACAAGTAGTTACTACATTATCCAATGATGACTCATCAATTCAACAAAGTACCCTATGCACCGCAGAGTTTGAAAAAATAAATTAGTAAGAATATCGCAGATTAGGTTACAGGTAATCATTTCATTAATTGATTCGGCAGTCACTTTGTGGTAAAACCTATCCATTTTTAATTAAAACTTTTACTTAGTAAACACCACTATTTCTTAAAATCTTTTGTGATACACGTGTTTCGATGCATTCCGCGTCATTTTCAAACACCGCACGGTGATTTTAAGAAAAAGTGGTATTTACTAAGTAAAAATCTTAATTAAAAATGTACAGGTAACTATTTGTATGACAAGTGACATTAATCTGGGTTGAACAATTTTTTTATTTGCTTTAATTTTTTTTTATCTACTACAAGGATACTTGTAAAATGATCTTAACCAAGATGAGAGTAGCGAATGCTGTTTTAAAAACATGCGACAGTGATTAATGTTGGCCGTTTGGCAAGGAGCCAATGCAAGGCCAAGGTGTCTGAGGGATAGGATAAATCAAACTTCGCTCAAACTCTCTTATATAACTCAAAAGAGAAGACGCGAAGAAATTCGACTCATCAGTCAGTAACAACTCCCGTATTGTAAAATTTACATCTTGGCAGCTTGACAATATTAGTACCTCGAGTCACAAGACTTGAAAAAAAACAGCTATTTCATTTGTTTTGTGAATGTTTTAATGGCGCCTATTATTATATTAATAGCAGTAAGTATATGGACAAAACTGGCAGGGAAACCATTCTAGATTTCAATGCAGTTTAACTTATTTCTAACATTTTTGTCATCTCAACATAGATGAAGAAGAAATTTTATTTATATTTTTTTATTCTTTTTAAGTAAGCTTATATTACATCTAATATAAACTATTATATACATATATATATATATATATATATATATATATATATATATATATATATATATATATATATATATATATATATATATATCTATATATATATATATACATATAATAATAATAAAACCCTTATCCGCACACCAATGGTGCCTAGGGCACTGTGTCATATTAACGCAGTGTTATCTTGATCGTTTACACATGAAGGAAAAGTGATCAGCCCTCCGCTTCAGGTACCAGTCCATGGTAATATTGAATAAATATTACAGTGAAAAAATCACTTTTATTTATTTTACCCCCCTTGGGAATCGAACCCGGGACCTCCAGATGTAATGTAAAAATACACACACATATATATATATATATATATATATATATATATATATATATATATATATATATATATATATATATA
This sequence comes from Brachycentrus maculatus, assembly GCF_059751285.1. NCBI lineage: Eukaryota > Metazoa > Arthropoda > Insecta > Trichoptera > Brachycentridae > Brachycentrus > Brachycentrus maculatus. Next base: position 1,336,981 of record NW_028281056.1, on the reverse strand, counting down.
TATATATATATATATATTTACATTTCCTTACAGTAAACAAAACATTTATTTTTAAATTCTTTCTGACTCGATGATGAGGTTAGCAGTTTGATGTTGCGATGCGATAATTCACAGACTTAAGAATAAATAAGTCATGCCGACATTATCAAAGACCAATCATCAAACGAGTGATAAAAAACATAACATATTATATAAGCATTGTAGATAAGAAGTATGTAATAAATTATCAAAAGGGTCAGCAGTGTGATGTAATATCATGGCAGAAATATATCTGACGGACTGATAAAACGGATAGATAAATCAATGTAATAGTCAGTCCAATGGTTGTTATATTATTATTGAGGTAGAATAGTTAGTTACAATGAACTACTTGAAATATGAAAAGAAAACTGGGTAATTAACGAGACTATTATTAGGGTTTTTAAGCCAGATAAAATCAAAATTGACAAACCAGATTTTCTGTCTTTTAAAAACCACACCAAAAATGGTGGCGTTCGGCTTTTATAATACTCAAAATAACAAGTAAATAAAAGTCATTGTTATTAATTAAATTTTAACAACTTTTTACAATCAGATATTGGATTATTCACCTTATGGATGATATATTTTATTTATTTATTTTTCATAATACATAGATACATTCAAATATACATATTCATTTCATATATACATTTATTATATGTATTACGGCTCTTTAGGCATGGCCTGTGTTGAGTTGTGTGATCAATATATATTATAGGCTCTGGAATACCCGGACTTCCGAAAAAACTTTAGATATTTAGACTCAGTTAGAGAATACGAAACATTTATAATAAACTATGATTCTAACCTAATGAACATTGGTTTCGGCATATCGCTCACTCCTTTAAATAACGTCATATATCAAAAAACTTGATTTTTCAGGAGATCATTTTTAAAGTTTAAAAACATAATGATAAAGTTTAAAAATATAATGAAATGTATTAAAAATAAATATCAAGCCACTTATTGAACTTTTTACTGTGCAACAGATCTTTTTAGGTAAAACCTGAATGTTTTTTCTCCATTTAAAAAATATTTAGTATATTCAAAAAAATAATTAAACAAAACCTATTCTTCAAAATGAGCGGGTAAATATTGTGTTAAAAATATGCCGCTTTTGATGGGATATAGTACATTTTCTAGGCATTCTGAAAACATGCATAACTGAGAAAATTGTCGATTTTTGGTATATGACGTTGTTGAAAGCAGTGAGCGATATATGCGGGGTAGTTCCCATGAAAAATATTTGCCTAGTGCATGATAAGCAAAACAAATAGCCGCACTTAAGCCAGCCAATGCCAGGTTATAATCCCGGTGAATGCCCAGACTTCCATATTCCCTTCCCACAAATTATTTAAAATTTGAGAGCTTCTATAATTCAATTAAGAAAATGTATTGCTAACCCATTTAAAAGTAATGCTGTATTTGTATGACAGGCTTAAACCTTGCGCATTATCAAAAGGCACTATGTCTTGTTGAGATATCTAATGTATTTTGAAATTTACAACTTAAACCATAACTTAAAAATACAAATATAAATAATAAAACCCTTTTCCGCCAATTCTACCCATTATTGACAACCACACTACTAAAATTCATGGAAGTTATATATTGTATATGAACCAATTTTGAAACATTATTCTTGAATCACTAGAACTTCACGAAAGACATTTATTGGTGAGATAAATTGACAAGTATTTGGACATACTCAAAATGTTGTATATATAATAATAATAATAATAAAACCCTTATCCGCACCCCAATGGTGCATAGGGCACTGTGTCATATTAACGCAGTGTTATCTTGATCGTTTACACATGAAGGAAAGGTGATCAGCCTTCGGCTTCAGGTACCAGTCCATGGTAATATTGAATAAATATTACAGTGAAAAAATCACTTATATTTATTTTACCCCCCTTGGGAATCGAACCCGGGACCTCCAGAACGGCAGCCGAGCGTGCTGACCATTACACTACGGAGGCGGACAAATACAAATAGACATCGAAGAAAATTATTTATTGAATTTAAGATGAAAACTTTATTATTTTATGCTGTAAACTTCAAAGTATTTTTTTAATATAACATTATATAAATGTGTTTGTCCGCCTCCGTGGTGTAATGGTTAGCGTGTTAAGTTACCGTGCTGGAGGTCCCGGATTCGATTCCCAGGGGGGGTCAAAATAAATATTAGTGATTCACTTTAAATTTAATTTTTAAACCTGTCCTTTATTTATGTAACGATTAAGACAACACTGGGTTAATACGATGCAGTGCCCTATGCACCATCGGGTGCGGACAAGGGTTAGAAAAAGAAGAAATGTGTTTGACTTTAGGAGTATACATATTTGAATTATACAGATATCTACATACATGTAAGTGAGCAATAATAGTTTATAAAGTAAATAAAAAAAGAGTGAACTTCGATGTCACCAATTATTTGGGAATCAGAAAAGGTTAGGTTATGTAGAATTAATTTTTTGTAAAGTGCTTAACACATTGTCGGCGGGAAACGGCATTTGCCGTTTTTCGCGGACTGTCCGTCAACTGCGGGACACAGCAAATGCCGTTTTTGTCGACTGTCGGTTATCGGCGGGAAACGGCAATATACGGGTTTGTTATCAGCGTGAAATAAAACGCGTTGAAGGGTAATCTGCTACCTGGGTGCTAGGCGATAGTCTGTTGACGTTATTTGAGATGTCTTGTCCAGATTGGCTAGTGTGTCGCTTGTAAAGGCATCCCCAGAAATCTAGAGTTTTTATGCGATCTCAATCTCAAGTTTAGTTTGAGCCATTTCACATATTGGACTATTTTTCATACCGCTCGCACTGTTTCGTTTACTGTTTGGTATGTTATTATTTGAATATATTAGCATTGTATAGGGAATGATACCTCGGAGGGGAAGACTATTTTTTATAGTTTACAATGCTTCTAAAATTGTGAAATAGGGAATACTTAATTGAAAATTATGATTATAATTTATTTTTGATGATCAAATGTCATATATGATTTCTTTGAAAATTTCAATCGAAAATATTATTTGGTTTAGAAATTGTGTCAATTTTAAGAAAGCGATATATTTTTGCGCTAATCGCGAAAAACACCCGCTATAGGCTAGAGTCTATTGTTCGAAGCGCCCGATTACAATGTGTTAATTATACAAACATATTTTTTATACTATCAAAGCATTTTCGTAAAGATGATGAAATAGTGTATATTTCAAACTTTGCATAAGTATTTGTTTTTTATATTCGATATTTTTTTTTATGAAATAATGATTAAAAATACAAAAGTATAATTTTACAAATTTTAGTGCATCCTGTTTCATGAACATCTAAAAGTATGTTAAAAGCATGGCTATGTTTACATAATACTACGATAATATTGGCATACTTAGCATATGTGAAAAGTTTGCAGGTTATGTCGTGAATTAGAAAAAATAAAATAAACTCACTTTCATTGATATATTTAATAATTTCCTCATGCTGTGGCGTAATAGAATCTTGGTGTGTTCTTTGGTGCATCGATTTTTTGCCATTGCAGTGGAAAACCGGTCTAGAAATACTGAAAAACAAAAAAACTATCGTCAGTGAAGAGAATATAATCACACAAAGATCAAAAAAATAAATATTTCATATATAATGCGGTTAAATAAAAAAAATACCGGCAGCGAGCACGCGAAGTTAAGAAAATTTTCCAGGCAAAAATAAACGAAAAGTCGATTCTCGCGCAAGACTGAATAACATGGTGCAATATTAAAACTTAATTTATTTATTATACGAAATATTTACTCACGTTTCTAAATCGTTATTATTCGATTCTGTTGGTTTTCTAGTAAGATCCCTGAGGGTTTCCAATCGCTCTAAGTTTTGCGAAATACCTGTAAAATTAAGTGTTTTTAGAACCTAACGACTAATAAAAGTGTTCGGATATATTACACATATTTTAAACTTACCTCTTCGTGTTTTGGCTACGATTTTGCTAGGTCCTTTGGAAACTGTGTACATTTTTATAAATTTACGCCGGAATCAAAAATTGTGTAAGAAGGGCGCATGGACAAAAGGGCACTAATCAATGATGTTGCTAGGTGAAAAAATCTTTACCCCAGATCATTTCAAATCAAAACTAATATCACAAAATCGCGGTAAAATATCACCAAAATAGAATAAAATAGGATATATATTTATAATGGATTATTTTAAACTAATGTAAAAATGTTTATTTATAAAAGTCAAGTGAAAATTTGAAAATAAAATTACGATGTAAAATCAGGTATTCTATTTGTGTGGTGGCAATACTTGAAAACATGTGATTTTGTGACAGTTAAACAATAACCTGAAAAATATATTACGTATGCCAAAATAGTCTTTATATAAAAAGTCTCAACAACTACATTAGCGTTAATTATTTTCCCGCATTAATATAGAAGATTTAAAAAAAAACGTGGACAATAATATGTATTGTTTTCATCAGACGAATTGAAATACATATATTATATTGTAAATAGTATATTATGGGCAATTATCTAGGATCGTGGATCAAAGGGCCAGTAAAAAATGTATTTGTATTTAAAATATTTTTATTGTATCAGTGTAGTTTTTGTTTTTTTTTTGCATCAGGATTTTTCTCCCCTCCCCCTTTTCGAATAGTCAGGAGCATTCTTTAATTAATATATGCTTGTTTGCTGTGATATAATAACAATATTTAATTCTACTTGTTCTGAGAAATGAAAAATACATATAATATGTTAATTACAAGTATACTCAGGCTCAGATTTTTCTAGAATTAAATTATTTTTATGCCCCAGTTTAACCATATCAATTAATATACCTAAAAAGCTGATGAAATGATAAATACGGGTAATTTTTTAATGATATTTTTAATGGGTATGTTTCTTCATAATAATAATAATGATAATATTAATTTTAATAATAAATAAGTATATTTTTTATAAAGCGTAGGTATTTTTAAAGGGGTAAAATGTATAGACTTATAGACACATTGTCATATACATTTCTAATTAAATGTAGTGTGTAATATAAAGAGATTGAAAAACATTAATAACTAGCAAAGTGGAAATAAATAGTATACATAATTTGAACTTATTCTTAATGAATTATAATGTATGTACTTTAAGTATATTTAAAAAGGTTTTATTGACATTACGTTGGATGTGTTTATATTTTTTTTACACAAATGTTTGATTTACCCACACAAGAAGTTGTTATGTATATTTTTTAACATAAAAAATTCACTACAGATGGCAGCACTGAAAATGTAAAGCATTCCTGTAACATGGATTACACCACATATGTACTAGTTTTGAAAATAGAGTAGTTAATATGTTTTTTTTATGGTTTGAATGGTGAATGTTGCTCGATGTACAAAGTGATCATTTAAACCATCCAATAATAGGTTGTCAGCCCTATATTAAAAGGGTGGGTCTTTGTTAAAACAATACTTATACGGGTTCCTCTACTGCTTTACAAAATGAAAGAAATAAGCTTGATTAATTGGGATAATCAAAAATATAATATGTATAATTCAGACATTTAAAATATCATGAATGGTGAAATTGTAATTGAATATTGACTAAACCAATCTGTATAAAGTACCAAAAACTGGAACATAATGCACATTAGATAAATCGGAACAAAATTATAATTTCTATAATAAGCTTTTCTAACTTATAAGTACGTAGGTGCTAATACATGTTATAATATGAGGCATATTAGTATGTTCTAAAAACAGGAATACAATACATAAATATTTGGAATGTTTAATTGACATAATTTTTGTACTAAACAGTAAAAAAAAACGGGAAAATAACATTAAAACCATTTTATAAAGAAAATTAAGTCACACAGGGATCACAACACACATTGATGATGTATGAAAATGAATTAATCTAAATAATTGTTTACAATTAATTAGTGCAATTGCTTAAATATAGAAAGTGTAAAGTAAAAGATCAATATAATACCATATCCTGTTCATTTTAATATCAGTAAGTGAATAAAATAACACAAGCTGTACTCTCTAAATAATTTTGTCATAATGACAGCTAATATAAATGGCACATTGATAAGTTTGCAATTAGAAAATGTGTAGCTGTAATTTATTAAATAAGTTTTTATTAACAAACAAATATACTATTCTTCTTTTGTCCTACCCACAATCAAGTGGTGCATAGGGCACTGCGTCGAATCAACACAGTGCTAACTTGATAATGATTATACAAAGGCAGTGTGGTGACTCAGGTAGGTCCCTAAACCGACATCGGACCTGCATAGCTGTCAAGTTGACAACAGTGACGAAGCAGAGGCTATAAAAACCCTTACACACTTGCAACCACTTTCTTAGCGAGTGTTTTTGCCTAGAATTTTCACTCATGAATTACATGAAATTAAAGTGACTTAAACATTAAGAGTAAACCAACTCACGAGTAGGCATAGGCTATGAAACTTATAAAGTTGAAACCTGAGTAGGGACATGATAAACGGTGTTGCGTAAGCCGTAGCTAGATTTCAGAGTCACTTGGACGTTAGGTAATTCAAAAAATATATAAAAAAACAATCACTGTCTTTTCATCTGCCCGCTCAACCAACTGCATCCACAGCCAAGACCTTCGCGTAGCAAGAATTATTGTCAACTTCATCCAGTTATGTTTATTTTTTTCATTCATTCAAAACTATTTGGATCTTATTTTTTGTTTTCCTAATGTCCTCCATCCTCAAATCTCACGTTCCTTCGTTTACGTCATTTGTAACTCTTCAAAAATATACCACTCCAATCCAAATATTCAAGAATCTGTAACACAAGACTCTTTAGTTCATTAAATAAAAATTTTCAATCTGATACGGTGCCCTATGCACCAGTTCATTCATTCATTTAGTTATTTCTTACAATCTAACGTATAGATACAGATATCAAAATTTATTTTAATGTTTTAAATGTTATCTG